>NW_023270453.1:8415794-8465524 GCF_011800145.1 Mirounga leonina
GAAGGAAGGAAGGAAGGAAGGAAGGAAGGAAGGAAGGAAGGAAGGAAGGAAAAGGAAGGAAGGAAGGAAAAGGAAGGAAGGAAGAATGAACGGAAAAGCAGGGAAAGGAAGGAAAATTTTATCTGCCTACCCACCCTAGCTGTAATTATACCTACAGTTTCTTTCAAATGCCCTAAGAGGAGAAAAATCTGTCCAAAGATGGACGATGTCAACAATGCACTTCGTCAATGCAAACCTGTGTTAAAACCAAGAGAACCCTCAACTTTCCTGCCCCGGGGGGACTGTGAATAATCTCACAGGCCTTGGGCATGTGAGGTCTGGTGATAACTGTGTTGCTTATCTTCCTCCTGCTCTTGGGGATATTGGGTTTCGTGTTTGGCCTAAATTCCAGCCACTTTTCAAATATAAAATTATGGATGCAGGCAGCATTTATGTTTGCATAACCTCAGTCAGAGCTTACTCTAATAAAAGGTGACATGAATGACCCAGGTTAGCTGAGTTAGAAGCTAATGGGAAGGGTGATGGGGCTTTTAAAGAAAGACAGAGCTTCCCTTCCCAACTCCCCTCACCCCTACTCCGGGAATGTTCCAAATCGCTGAGGAGTTCTTCATGTGTGTCTTTGGTTCAAGCTCATCCTGTTTATCCTCCCACCTGTTTTATAGGACAAGGAGTATATACCCCAAACTTCATTCAAAGCCTGTCTTCCCTCCCTCAGCTCAGGGCTGCTGTGGGAAAGGCTGGCATGTGGCTCCTGGCTTCCTCCTCCATGTCCCTCCCCATGGGCTCTGCTCCCTGAGCTGCCTCTAGCACGTCTGGGCTCTCTCTGTGGGGCTGATGGATGTCTAAACCTAGTGTTTAGGTCCTTGTGGAGTGGAGTGCCTTGTGGGTTCTTTGAACACCCTGTCCCCTTCCCACCACAGTTCCCTGGCACAAGTGATGTCTTTTCTTCTACTTAGTCATTTAAGATCCCTTCTTGCCCCACAGCCCCAGCCCCTTTCTCCTGGAGTTCCATAGCCCTTCATACACCACACTGAGCACCTGAGACGGACCAAGATCAGCTCTCTTAGGCACTCGTAGCTGACCCAAGATGATGGGATGGAAGTTACTTCCCCTACACCATTCTTCTCTTCTCTTGGCTGCCACCCATGCTCAGCCAGGCCCTATCCCCTAAAAAACTCGCCCTACCCCTCCCAATAGGTTCCTTCTCGGAGCCCCTCGCTGGGCCTGAGGTGAGGGGGCAGCAGGCTCCCGCCCTCCTCGTTCTTCTGATTCCTTTGCTGACAGCCTGCAGAACCAGGTCAACATGGACCTCAAATCTGGTCTCAGACTTTCCTTTGCATGCTTCGAGAAGACACAGAGAAGGAGGGAATGGTTGGCACCTGTGGTCGTCAGACCCATGAAACCGAGAGAGTCCCCTTTGAACATGCTGCTAAATTTACAACAAATAATGGCTTGAGATGGACATTAGAAGAGGCATTTACACTGTCAGCTTTGTATCTGTGTCCTTAATGTAAGCGGTATTTCACCTTTTACCAGAGAGAGAATGAAAGAAGACAAGGGTACCGTTTCTTGAAATGCTTCTGTCCTTATTTTCCAGAAGGGCGCTTCAACTCACTTTCCCAACACTGCTCAGCTCACTGCCCTTTGCCCCTGCCCCCCACCCCCCACCGCCACAGTGGCCCCAGGCTGCCCTCGGGCCAGGAGCTTCATTATGGCACCCCACTGTACCCACTGTGTGACCTGTTACCTCCTTCCTCCCACCCCAAAAACCTGGCCCAAACCTCTCTGCCCCATTATCCCTTCTCTCCGGATTCTGGCAAGTGAACAAAATAAAGCTGTGTAGACGAGTTTACCTAGTACCAGTGATTACAAGTCTGAGGTAAGATACGCATACACGGGGAACTTCGGGGGGCCAAAAGGATGAGACTCACGAATGGTCATTTCAGGAACTGGGCCACAGTTGGGATGAACGCTGGAGGCCGGTAGTCCAGGCACAGTCTGGACAAGAGGCTGCAGTGACCAGTGTCCCCGTTTCTGTGTCAGTTCTCAGTATCCTATCAGGAACCCCCCCGCCCCCCCCCCACCAACCTTCCCATGGCTTCTCAGCACATGCCAGCTCAGTCGCTGGCCTGATCTGTGTCAGCTGCCGTGCCCCTGTCCACACACTCAGCAGCGGGTCTCCCCTCTCCTGCGGCTGCCCCCCACTAGCTCTGGTGTTGTCACGTGCTTTCTCCCTGACAGGCCATTATCCCCCAAGCCCCCTCTTCCACCTCCTGCTATTTGTGACCAAGAACACCCATTGGATTTGATACATCTTGCTTTGGTGTGTCAAGACCATTGATTTTCCTGAAATATGGTTCAATCGATCCCTATGCATTTTCATTCCAGAGTTTGAATGTAAACATTTTCACTGAGATGGGAAGGAAATGTTCAAAATAAACAAAAAAAAAACTCCACCAGGCCTGGGTGCTCTGCTCCAAGAGGCATCAAACACAGCAGCTACAGGGGCTCTAGAGCAGAGGTGGGTCTTCTCCATCCCGTCTCCTGGGGGTTCACTCACTGCATCCCCTCAGCAGGCTCCCCATCTGTCCCTTGGGCCATTACACTGTGCCCTGGGTATGCAGGGGACCTCCGTGCCCACCATCCTGGCAAAAACATGCTTTCTGTAAGTAATACTCTGTTCCAAATATTTCCCCCTTGCTTTTCTGTTGTCTTATAGTTACTCTTTATTCACCCTCTCCCAGTCCTTTATTCCCAAGTCTCTGGTCTCAGTGCTGATCTTGGGCATCTACCCTCAGATCTCTTCTTCCTCTTTCCCTCCCCCGCCCCAATGGCTGTTTCCAAGGCTCCCGGTCAACTGGCTGGAATCAGTGCATGGAGGATGTAGCGAGGAGGCTGGAGGGGAGTAGAAGGGAGGAGCAGGGCCTTCCTCCCCCTCCCCCCTGCCCCCCACTTGGCCTTGGCCCAGGGCTCCAGCAGTGATCAGGTCTTACCCGTGGGTCCACAGGGTTCCAGCCTCTACAAGGTGACCCGGGCTCTAGGTTCCTCCCTTTACCCCTCAGGCCAGGGGCTGTCCTGCCTCCCTAGCTCCTGTGGGCTTCTTTGCTCTTCTTGTCACCCATGATCCTCACCAAGGGAGAGCAGAACAGCAGTTCCGGAGACTCTAGAACTGCTCCTTCTTATGCCATTTCCTGGCTTAAATTCTCTCTTTTTCAAAGCCAGGGATTTTTCACTTTCTCTGTTAGGTCCCATGGATATCTGTCCTTTCTGGATTTCTAACCTGCTGTAATCTGATGAAGTCCTCTGTGTCACGTGAGAGTATATAATGGGCCAAGTCAGGCCCTGAAATCAAACATCTTGACTTTGGTTTCATCTTAGATCTGACAGTTCTAGCTGTGTTACCTTGGTCAAATTATTAACCTCTCTGAGCCCCAGTTTCATCAACTGTAAAATATGGACCCCGAAGCTCATTTCTGCATTGAGATAGCCTTGGGTCACCTTCTAGCACACTGCCGGGCAACTGCTAGGTACGCAGTAAACGTTAGTCCCCCTCACCTCTCGGAAAGTGGTCAGATCTGCAAAGGTGTGAATGCATATCCCTTCCTGGGAAACAGATCTGTATTATAACAGTGGCCTTCTGAAATTAAATGCTTTTGTCTCAATAACTAATTTTAAATGTGTAAATCTTAAACACCTACAGCAAAACCATAAAAAAGATAGTTTTGGACAAGCTGACCTTTGAGAGCCTTCAGATCTGTCTGAGGAGGTGGCTGGCTACTCTGTGGGGACTGCAGAAAGCTCCAGAGCCAACCTCCTCTTCCCCATTAGCTGGGAGAAGGCACTGGTTCTGATAGAGAAATGATCCTGCTCCTCACCCCCCGGGGGGTAGAGTAGATGGGGCTCAACTGTGTGCGAGCCTGGCTCAGGGGTATTTTTGTTTCCATTAACATTCTCTTCTATATGTATTTTAACCTTAATCAAATGCATATGTTTTTGTTTTATTTGCACTTAGTTCATCAAAGTGTCCTTTATGATCTGAACTGTGCCATGAGGCCTTAAGCTCTTCAGTGAAACACTCATTAATACCCCTGGGAAACAGGAAATTGCATTTAGTCAAATATAAATAAATTCAGTTCCCAGGGGCTTTGCCCTGATCCGGGTCAGGGAGGAGAGACAGTGACTTCTCAGCTGATGTGGTCCAGCGCCCCCTCTCAAACCGCCCTGGAAGGAAGCAGTCCCAGGACTTGCGACAGATAAGTGTTTTGAAAATGTGCCTGTCCTTTGTTCAAAACGGTTACGTAGTCGAGTGGGGTTTTATCAAGGAAATTCGATGCATTTGGCCCAATCATTGGGTATCATTCCAGATCTATTGCCACCCCAAAATAGTTTGAAACCAGGCAGAGCAGGAAGGAAGCAAGAAAAGGGAAAAAAAGGTATATAAACCTCAACCACCTAGCCAGAGACGCTCCGCAAGTCTCTCCTTGTTGCTGGCCTTCTCTCTCACCCCCTCACTGGCTCCTCCATGCACATATGGAACCAATTACGAACAAAGCCCGATTGTTGTATATTTGGAATTTCCCACATCAACTTGATGCTTTCTTTAACTGCCTCTTAATGTGTGTCTGCACTGGGTGACCAGACCCACGTTTCCATCCTTCCCACCCTACCCCCACCAGCACCCCCCTTCTGAGAGTCTTTCCTGGTTCATTTTCCAGCATGTAAACCTCCACTTCTTCCCCCTTGCACCCCGCCCCACTTCCTATTAGAATCTTTGAATAAACAGAACTTTCTTTTCCATGGTTGGCAATGAACTGGTCTGCAGAGAGTAAATAAAAGCCGGATCCCAAAGCATGTAAGTGATATCAGGCTAACACCAAAAAGCATGAATTACTACAAAGGAAATGGCATCCCTTTCATAAAACCCAGAATGGAGAGGAGCAGCTGATGTAGAAATACATTACAAACAAACAAACAAACAAACAAACAAAAAAAAAAAACACCCTCCAATTCTGGAAGCCCCTTACTTGTTTTTCTTTATTGTAATTTTCTCTGCTATAGATAAGCATATTTGGAGGGGGGAGCAGAGACAGGGGACCACAGATGACGAATATATCAATTACAAAATATTACAGAAAAGTTAAAATTTTAGGCCATGTGTACCATCCTTCAGAGGATTATCTGATCTGGAATTACACGCTATTTTTAGAAAAGAATAGGCAAACGTGATGGATGAATCTGAACTTAGTCCTTTTCAGAGCCTTGTAAAATCAAACAGAACTTCTTCACATTTACTGACACACATAAAAATAAATGTTCTATAACACAAACATTTAAATGAAGAGATGCCAAATGCGAGTCTGTCTCATATATTCGATTCATCTAGACCACGTGATACCCCAACATTTTTTTTTTCCCTTCTCTCACACTTTATCTCTGCGGACTACATTCACATATATAATTAATTGCACTCCTACATTCATTTTTCTATGCACTGGAAAGCAGGAGAGAAAAACCAGAGAAGTGCATCTGATGCTCAGGGTCATACGTGTAATTTATGACCGCGAGCAAGGATCCCTCCAAGTCCCCAGTGCGTCATGTCACGGGTCTGCAAATATTTTTCCTGTGTTCGGAAAAGAGTGAAATCAGAATGCAGGATTTCACATTAATCTCCACACCAGATGGTGATATTCCAAACAGTCTTTTTAAGGTGAGCATGTGACCTACTGTATGGCCGAGGGGCTTTGGAGTCACGTGATGGAATGAATAATACGACTGATAGCTCTTCGATTAGACAACTGACCTGGTTACCGTCTGTAGCCACGAGAAGCAAAGTTGCCATTTCTGGATCACTCTCCCCAGAGGCACAGCTTGCCAACTTCTGGGACACGCAGTCTCACCGAAGGACTGACAGGCAGGGACCGACAAGGGGCGGCCAACACTGCTGCTGAAGGCGGGCTGAAGTTGGAGAACTTGGGCTATTTTTCTGCTTCCCCATCCCCCCGCCTCCCAACGAACCACATCGACTCATATGGTCGAAAGAAAAAACTCTTTCGGTTATTTGATATTTGGGAAACCTCCAGGAGACCATAACTTAGTTTGGAGGAAGCCTTGTCTCTCACTTTGCTGGGAACACACGCACACACACACACACACACTCACACACAGGAACGCACATACACACAGGAACGCACACACGCGGCTCTACACCATGGTGGTTCAGGCTGCAGTGGCCCCGAACAGATCTCAAAGACTTTTACTGAAAATTCCTTATGGATCTCTGAGAAGACGCAGCGTGGAGAGGGTAAGCGACGTGGCGGGCTGTTTGCTTTGCGTGGAGCAATTGCTCCAAAGAAAAGGAGTTGTTTGTTTTCATTGTACATAGCATCCCTTCTGGTCGCCCTGTTTTCCTGAAAAATTTGAATTCCTGGGACGGTAGAATACTAGGTCGTGGGTAAATTTTTTTCTTAACAGAGGATGATGAAAAAATTTGAAACAAATTTTTGCCAGGTGTGCATGTGGGGGTGCTGTGAGAGATGAGGTAGGAGGGTAGAGACTGGGGTGGGGACTTTCCTTCGGAATCGGGATGGGAAGATGTGAGTGCCTGGGGAGAAGTGCAGGGGCTGCAGGCAGATGCATTAGTACAACACAGCTGCAAATGTCCTCTGTGGGGTGACCGTGTCTTCAAGGGAGGCTTTGATGCCTGGGGGGTTTAAATTATGCCCCCATTGAAGAGAATCCCCTCTGTTGTGTTGTCGCTGTTTCACATACCTTGCTATCATTTTGGATTTTTTTTTAATACTACGGATTTAGGCTCGAAATGACTCTGTTAATTTTCTGAAACGTGCTTACTTTATGGCAACTGCTGGCAGAGATGATCCTGTAAAATAATAAGGATTTGTCCTTCTTCGGAGTGACTAATGCACTTTTGGGGATGACTGAAGTTGATACAAAGCTAGCTGTCCTTGGGATGTTGGGCTCGTTCATGGAGGGACAAAATGCCTACACCCCTGCAGGGGTGGAATGCTTTGTGGGTCTCAGAAACCCCGAAGCTCCTGTTTGAATCACGGCAGGCCCCTCTGTGGGCTGTAGAGTCTACTTAGACATCCTGGTTTAAGGTGGGATCTAACAGCCATAAGGCAAATAACTTCATAAAAAGCTCTCTTGATGGATAAGCAACCTGCTGCATCTTATAAAGGGGAACAGGGTTGAATTTGAGTCACTTTTTCTGGCTGGTATACTTAGTACTCAGTGATTTTTAAATGTAAGGAAAGCACAGTTGAAACTTTAAAATATGAGGGTCTATTTAGAATGCAGGTGGGCCTGATCTCCTGACTTTTAATGAGGGACGTTCTTTCTGCCACTTGAGTGCTGATGAAGAGAAAAAAGCTTCACTTCCTATTCTGTTTGTCTGTAGGTCTTTATTTTGAGACATATGTCTTGGGCTCAATATCAGAGTCATCAACTAGTATACAGTAAGTGCCTATCGCATGCTCCCTTCTATACCAATAGCTTTTGAGCATAGGACTAACAGTTACAGCAAATGTTAAAAGTATATCAGGCTTATATTGGATATGATTTTAGGTTTTGTTGAGAATTTCCTGACCTTTGCGGTAACTAAGTTTATATCATGTGTTCTGTGCCCAACTAGTCATTTAGAAACATGAATTGTACACGCTGGAGTTCTGGAACCTGGCAATACTTAGGAGAGAGTTATCTGGGCATAGGCACAAAAAAATTCCATAGGAACCTTTATTTAACCATTAGAATCTCCAGATGGATGTTTGATAGATCGTGGATTTTTAATAAATCCAGATGTATGCAGTTACCATTTCTGTTATTCATTGTTAGCCAATTTAAGAAAAACGGATAGCCTACGAACACAGCGTCATACATAAAACATTGTCACATGTGTTGGCATCTACTTACGTTCAAAACACACAGACCTATTTTCTGCCCATGGGCACACACCCGTGTTACCTGCCTCTTAGATCTGCAAGCTGCTGGGCCCTTAGGAGAAAGCACACACATCACTGGAGCGTCAGACATCCTATTCATCTCAGTTGCTAGAGGTGAAGCGATGGGGCTGGGACACCATCGCTCATAGGAAGAGTGCCCCTGCATTCCTTATGAGCCGCCCATCTCCCCTTCCACTCTAAGGGAGGTTGACACTAATTGGAACCTAGGATGAATGTGTCAATTCCAACTGGGCATTTTATACTGTTGCCGACTTGATGACAATTTTCAGAATCAGAGTGAAACATTTGTGTAAAAGGAGGGCAGGAAAGGTGAGACGCGGCATCTGCTTTAAGGGCAGATACTGAGAACTAGCACTCTTTTCTTGGGACTCCCTGACTTAAAAGCAGTGGCCCTTTTCCAGTTACATCAGCAGCCTAGAGGGTGACAGACATTCGGGTTGGTTTCCATCATCTCGCGAAATGTGATGATCCTAAATCTCGTGTCTGCACTGTCTTTACTCCAATGCACTTTTATATTCGTTACTTCGTATTACGATCCTGAGTTGCTGGCGAGACACAGAGAATGGGGGTTATCACTCTTGTCCTGTAGGAACAGGGAAGCCAAGGCACAGAGGGGTTTAATCTTCTGTCCAGGGACATAGAGTCGACCACAGAGCAGGACCCATGTCTAAGGACCCAGTATCTTCTGTCCAGACCCACATATCCCAGGAAGGGCTGGACATCTCTGTTCTCCTGAATGCTGCAATACCTCAAATTCAACATGTCCAAAATGGAATTGGTCATCTTGCTCACAACATGGCAGCCTGCCCCCAAGCAAAGGATTGTAAGCAACTTGTCACCAGGACTTCCCATGAAAGGGAATATAGAAGACTCACAACCGAGGAGAAAACGATTTCCAGGGCTGGTCATGTGCCCTCAGGCACCCAGGAGTGCATAGTTGTTCCTGTTTTCCAACTGCCAGTTGAGTTGAAAGAAAAGAAGCACACCTTTTTAACTATGTTTCTAGACCTCTATCAAATCCTGATTCAGAAACACTCACTTGGGCTGCAAGACCAGGCTCGGTTTTTGTTCATGGTTTCACGGACTACCACGAGCCCATCATGGAGCTAGGTGAGGTGGGAAAAACAGCAGAAATATAAATACTTTGCTTGGTAAGACAAGAGAGATTAGGGATACAGGTTTACATAAACAAAACAGTATTGACATAACAGGGCACGAATTTAGCTACAAAACAAGAAATGAAGACAATTTAGGTGCTACCGAAAGTAGGAAGGTGGGATAGAAAGGGTAGGGCTTGCAGTCACTGGGTCCCCAAAACTGACAGCCTCACCCTTTACTAATTGTGTGTTCTTGACCAGAGTGACCAGACTTACTCAGTGTTCTTAGTTTATACATCTGCACTATCCCCCATTGAGGGCAGTTGTTAAGGATTAGAGGGAACGTAAATAAGGACCTAACACAATACCTCACATATAGAAAACAATCATTAATGACAGAGTATTTTTAAAGTTTGCCTAACTTTGAGTGGAGGAACACTCGGCTTGTATTTTTCATAGCTGATGGCCTTGGTCATCACACTCTTGGTCACACTTCACTGTCACCTGGAGAGGTCCTTTAGGGATCTTTACCAAGTAAAGCCAAGACAGACAGGATTTCCTGGTGATGATTTGCCTTGGACTCCCAATTTTATGTAAGACACTTAGAAAACAAAATGTTTCAAATTCATTGCACGAAAATGCCAACTAACTAAACTTCTCAAGCCCATATGCTTCTATAGGGTCCCTTCCTTCCAAAGCCAGATGTTGTTACTCCAGAGGTAAAAATGAACTTCATGGAAAATTCTCATGCATCTAAGAGCACAACATGTAAATGAATTAAGGAAAGAGTAAATGTGGACCTTTTCCCTGGGAGTTTGCCTTGGAGCGGGGTTAATGTTTTTATGAAACTACTATGATCCTACACCATGAGGAAATGTCATCATGTTGGAAATTACCTTTCTTTAGAGTTCCAAAACCCAAGAATAAGTAGGCAAAGCTTCCTGTGGCCCAGCCCGCTGTTTCAGATGTGTGTTTATGAAGGATGCTCCTCTTCCTGCTGATTTATCCTCTCTAGCATCCAGACCCACATATCCCAGGAAGGGCTGGACATCTCTGTTCTCCTGAATGCTGCAATACCTCAAATTCAACATGTCCAAAATGGAATTGGTCATCTTGCTCACAATCCTGCTCCTCCTTCAGTCCACCAGCTACCTGAACACCCCGAGCAGAACCCAGGTGCCCTCCCTGCCTCCTCCCTCCTCTTGGCTCAGCCACCACCACCTTTCACTTTCAAACAGTTGCCATTTGTGTTCCACCAAGTCCATGCTCTGTGTTGCAGCCATGTGATCTTTCTAAAACAGAGGCATGGTCGTGTCCACTAATCTACTTAAAACCCTGAAGTGGTTCCTGCTTCAAGATAAGTACTTAGATAAATGCCTAAATATAATTACAAGGCCTTCATGATTAGGACCCTGCTACCCTCTCCAGCCTCGGTTCTCCCCCTACTTTACCCTGAGAGTGCTAGACTCCAACCACACTGCACACGTCTGAGGCTCCTCTAAACCACTATGCTCTCCCCTGCCTCAGGGCCTTTGCATGTGCTTTGGTCTGCCTGACACACACCGCCTCCTCCCTCTACCTCCTTAACTTCCCAGTCACATCCTTTTAGCCTAAAATTAACACCCTTGGGAAGGCTTTTCAGAAACCCTGCCCCCTCCCCAAGTCTGAATGAGTGCTCTTCCTTTGGGCTCCCCTACACACTGCATTTTCCCCTACCCACAGCAGCACAGATCACACTGCACTGAATCCCCCTGTTTCCATCCTATTTCTGTCACGTAAAATCTCCACATGATGACAAGCTCCTTGAGGGCAGGAAACACATCTTGGTCTTGGGCTCATAACAGGAGTGTGATAAATATTCACTAGATGAGAAAAATAAATGAAATCTGAAAGTTTTTTATAAACTTCCCTCAGAGAGAAAATTTGGGAAGAAGACCAGAATTAAGAAATAAACAGAAACAGCCTCATTTTTTTTTACATTAAATTACCCCATGCCCAGTTATTGCTGACGGGAAATGTGTTTGCTCTTACGTGTTCATACAAACTGAGGAGACAAATGCTCTAAACTCTTAGACCATACCATGTGTCTTAAAGTAGAAGGAAGCATGTGTGTGAACAACTGACCGGACTCAGCGTATGTTTCTTCACAGAGTAATGTAAATTTGACATCTTTATTGGGTTAAAAAAAAAAAGAAAAAGGAACAAGAAAGCATTCTCTTTTGCCACAATTATTTGAATATTTAAGTGAAAGGATTTTTTTTTTTTTTGTCTTGGAAAGACTGAAATGGTGTGATATTTCTGGAGCAGTATTTTTAACGCAGTATAAATTAAACCTCTTTGCACCCACATTATTCATTATTTGATGTGTTATTTCAGGTTGACGTATTGCCAGTCTATTATTTTGCAAACCATTACATTATCACAGCTGCTAAACTGCATAACTTAAGGATTCAGAATACAACAGAGTCTCTATAGTCGAGTGTGTGGTGCTTATATTCTGAATGTATTCATGCAGGGAAGTGTGAGACTTTACCAGAAACACATACAGCAGACGGCTTTTAGTGGATATTTATTACCATTGAAAGCAGACAGCCAAGAAACTGTTCAGACAGATCAGTGTATTCACACATACTATTATCCAACCCCCTCATCCTGCATAAGGTTTTGTTCCTTCTATAAATATAGCGCTCTCTGGAGAAGAACATGGCCTAGCAGGGACTCCAGTTCTCTGGTTCACAGGCCGAGTGGAAGGCCCTTTTCCCCCATATTGGCTAGTCCTGTGCAATTCTAAGTGACCCAAACTTGGTGAACTGACACTGATTTTATTTCTTACAATAGCTTATGTCAAGTTAAACCAATGACTTCCCATCTTGGCCAGAATGAGCTTTTCAACCTGCTACATTGCAGCTCTGTCCTCAAAATCAATCATGTAATCTCTGAACACTTTCTGTGGATGTTTTGAAAACAGATCTCTTATAAATTGCTCTAGCAGAGTGAATACTATCCACCTGTGTAACATTAGAGTTTCTTTGGACACACAGTTAAAAACAGTACACTTTTGTTTGGATTGATTCATTAATGCACCTCTGAGAACAATATTATCTTACATGTATAAAACAATATGGAAGAAACTGTGGCCATGGACCTTTGTCTTCTAATCTGAGAGTGGATACACCACATCTGTGGATTTTTCTTTCTTTCTTTTCCTTTCTGGTTGCTCAATAGATAACTGCTTCAAAGGACTTGGTCAGTTTTTCTCCTAAGCTCCAGAACCTAGAACAGTGCCTGGCATGTATATTGGGTGAACAAATATTTATTGAATGAATGTGAATAGATGAATAAAAAGAATGTCTTCATTGTCATAAACTCAGTCCTTCAATCAAAAAGAATTGTACCCGAAGGATAGGGTTGCAAAGTGACTGCCTTTCTTATGCAGATGAATATCTGTGTCATTGTTAGTCCTAAGAGGTGACTTATTTTAGGATGCTAGCTCTTCTTGGTAGAGAACTTGCTCATGAAAAACTTATTGAAATTCCTCTACACAATTAACACTTTTGAGTGTGTGGGCTGTCCTCCTCCTTCCCAGTCAGAATCTGTATATGAGTATTTTGAGATAGTCAATAAGTATGTCTCTGATCCTTTTCCTCTACTGCTTGCTAACTTCTCTCAAAAATGCCAAGGTCACATTTCCACATGGATAATGCTTCCACATAGTCCTCTGATACCTCTATTGGAACATTAATCAGGAAAACCAATAAGGCTTAGAAGTATATTGATCATTTCTGGAAAATGTGGTCCGAGTTCAAACAGATCAGTCTCAAAATACAAATACTGCAGGGAATGTAATACTTAGGACCCAATACATTAGTTATTAATTCCACAGATTTTTATTTAATACCTACTACATGCCAGGCCGTGCTCAAGACCTAGGGGATGTAGCAAAGTCTCTTAAGTGATGCTAAGGCCTCTAAGGAAAAATAGAGCAGGGAGGTGCTGCAATTTTAGATGATGTGGCTCTGGGTAAAGATGTTTGAGGAGAGACATACAGGAGTTAGGGGATGAGCCACAGAGCCCTCTGGGGAAGGACTGTGCCCAGGAGAAGAAACCGCCAGTATATAAGAGATGCAACTCCAGAGCATCCTTGATGGGCTTGGAAACTAGTCGGGGTTGGGGGGGTGGGTAGCTGGAGCTGGAGCAGAGTGAGGGGATGGGGTACATGGAACAGAGCAGCCATCAGGGAAGTGCTAGGAGCCCCGGTGACAGAGGGCTGTGTGGGCCATGATAAGGACTTGGGGGTTTTCCTCTGAGTGAGACAGAAGAAGACCAGTGGCCTGGGGACAGAAGGGTGACATCAGCTGACATGTTTTGAAAGAATCCCCGTGGCTACAAGGCTGATAGGAAAATGGACGGAAGCAGGGTGACTCACTAGGTCATTAGTGTAATAATCCTGATGAGGGATGATGATGGTTTAGATCAGAGGATATTCTGGAGGTGCTGAGAAATGAGAAATGAATGGATTCTGGATTTATCTAGAAGGTAGAGTTGACAAGATTGGCTGATGGATTGGGTGGCAAGTGAGGAGAGGAAGAGAAGGGTCAAGACTGACTCCTGGGCAGCTGTAACCTGGGGTTGACACTAAGATTGGAGGCACTGCCGAGAGGCCGGTGGGAGTGACAGCAGAGGCGGGGGGAGACTGAGAGCTCTATTTGGATGGAGTGAACTCGAGATGATTAAAATTCACATGGAAATATTAAGAATGTAAGTTTCATGTGCAGGTGAGAGTTCTGGGCTATGGAGGTAAATGTGGACATCGTCATGGGTGCCCTGAATCAAAGAGATTGTGCGCATCTCTTCCCAATTCCCCATTCAGTGGTGACAGGTGGGCAGCTTGAGATGGGTCATGGTGGGAGAAATGCACCATACAAATTAGCAAACATTACAAATCAGGCCTTATTTTTTTTCTAGCGAGTTGATAGTTAAACTAGGATACCGCCAGCAGATGGTGTTTAAAGCCACAGGACCAGGAGATGTCACCTGGGGAATGTATATGTGGATGGGGACAAGGAGATGTCTGAGGACTGGACCCGAGGCCACTCTAGAGTTTAGAGGTCAATTCCATGAGAAGGATCCAGCAACGAAGACTAGTAAGGAGCAGCCAGTGAGGTAGAAATAGAATTGGAGAGAAATTCTCAGAAGGGACCGTCAGGCTATCCAGTGCTGCTGCTAGCCATGGAAGATAGGGACTAGGAAATCACCTCATTACCCTGTTATCAAAAAGCCTGTGTGCAAACGGCATGCATCAAAATTGCTGGGCATTTTCTAAATCACAGAGGCCTAGTCTCCAACCCAGACATACTGAATCTGAACCTCTGGGCCATACAACATGGACTCAAGTTTGAGAAACAGTACCTGAAGTATAGTTTTCCAGAAACAGAGGCACCAGGGAGGAAGAGAAGAGAGCACAGCCTAGGAAGGGGGAAAGAATGCAGACAGGAAAAGAGAGAGTCTGGGGACAATTTTCACTCCACCAAAGTCAATCTCGGACACAGCAAGTAGAGGCTATGATGGGGAGTAATGAGGGGAAGGAAGCTTATGACAACCAAGGCCAAGAGTGAGTCTTCCTCCTGGTGGCACCCTAGAAACACAGTGTTCCTATTTGACATCTCCAACCCCCCCACCACACACACACTTAAACCACCGTATCAGAAAGGTAGAACTGCATTGTCCCTTACAGCTTGTCCAGCCACAAATAAATAAATAAATAAACCCACAAGAAAGAAGATGAAAAATTTCAATATCTTTTGTTGGTCACCTATATCAAAAGCAAACATTCCCCCTCGAAGTTTTAGCTTTCCTAAGATCTATCTGAAGAAGACCTCTTTTGTTTTGTTTGGTTTTGAAATTTTTTTTAAAAAATGGATTGATGTAATCATGTGTCAGGGCTTCATAACCCAGCCAAGTCCCAGAATATATTTAGAAAGTATAGTTTAGGGTTGAGCCAGCCACTGAGGGACTGAAAAGAGCAAGTCCTAATTTGAACTCTGGATTTAAGGCCTCGGAGCTGGCCTGCAAAAGCAAATGGGTTTGAATTGAAATGGAAGAAGTTATGTCTTTGACATCAGGCTCTGTTTCACTGGGCCTTCATGATGTTCTTTTTTTTTTTTTTTAAAGATTTTATTTATTTATTTGAGACAGAGAGAATGAGAGACAGAGAGCATGAGAGGGAGGAGGGTCAGAGGGAGAAGCAGACTCCCTGCCGAGCAGGGAGCCCGATGCGGGACTCGATCCCGGGACTCCAGGATCATGACCTGAGCCGAAGGCAGTCGCTTAACCAACTGAGCCACCCAGGCGCCCCATGATGTTCTTGTAGAAGAAAATTGTGCTCTTAACTGCCAGTTGGGTTGAAGGAAAATAACAGCCATTAGCGATTTGAACAGTCCGTGAGGTAGATCCCATCAGAGGGTTCACCCAGCTCCAGCGTGCAGATTTCCCTTCCCCATCACCGCCCATGTTCCCCTTCTAGGTAAGGAGGTGCCTCTGGGAGTGTGAACTACCAGTGTGAGAACTAGTGTGAGAACAGTTTTAATAGCAGACGTGTTGTGGGTCCCTCCCACGATTGTGAGCTGATGATGGTGAATAAGACTATTTTGTTTGTGGAGCAGAACTGGTGGGCCTGGGCACGGATGAGCTCAGTTGTCAGTGCTCAGAGCACACCCTTCTGCACACGAGCAGTAACACCCTTGCTCTTGCAGGGCTGTGTTGCGTGGCCAAGTCCGTGCGTATAGGCAGCAATGCGGGGGCCAGGTCCTAGAACCCCTGTTGTGAAAACGTCAACCCACTACTTAAGGAGAGGGAGAGGGGAGGGCACCCCTCATCCTGCTGGGCTCCAGCTCTGAGTTTTCAAGCAGCAGAGCTTTTAGGAAGAGGAGCTACGGAAGAAAAATAAAATCCTCCAGAAACACTTACTGATTTGAACTCAGCAGCACAGAGCGATACACTCATGTGATCACTTCCAATGGCAGCTGGGCAGTCTCTGCCAAGGACCAGTGTCCAAAAAGCAGGAGCCAGGCTCCCTAGGCCATGTGCCATCCCATCCAATGTCTTCTCAGTGCGATAATACCAATATCCTGTGGCATTTTGTTCAGTCAGGGTCCGTGCTCAGAGCATCTTCATTGTCCCTTATTTCTAGTACAATTCCTTAGACGTGTGTGTTCTGTGGTCCCCTCTGGACAGTAGTGAACCAACATGCCTAACAGCAGATAAAAGTATCTTTGAGACTTCGTGACTTCCTTTTTCCTTCAATCAAATGGCCTTAAGGTGGCATGAGAGAAACGTGTGTAATGTGCAGGCCAAGACTTTCCTGTTCCTTCGGAGACTCACCAATCAGAAAATGGTTATTTTCAAGAGCTTATATGTATTTCCTATGGTACCCTTGGGACCTAATCCTTCATGTTAATCCTGGAATGCCTCTATTCACATTCAGTGTCCTGTAAAGTAAGGCCCCATCCAGGCATTATAACTCAAACCCTATACGAGCCAGGCAGTCAGATAACTAGGACAACAAGGAAAGGGGCCCTAGCAAATGGGGCCAGCACTACTCAGCTCTGCCACCGGGGAGACAGGGCTTGCTGGTCCTGCACTTCCGACTTTTCCAAAAAAATTTTGTGCAATTTTTTTCTAAGTTAAGGGAAAATGTCTGTGTGTGTGTGAGAAAGAGAGAGAGAGAGAGAGAAATATCTCAATTTTTTGTGCTGGCAAACAATCCAAGCTCAAAAAAAAGCACTGCATGCCAACAAAGCACATTTGTGGGCTACATTTGACCCACAAGATGCCAGTTTTTAACCTCTACAATAAAAAGATTGCCACCCCAACCTAAACATCTATGTATTCTCTCTCCCCAGTCTTGAATTTCATAAAAAGGAGACATCTCAATTAAAAAAAAAAAAAAACCTAATCCTGGAATAGATCCTCAGGCCTTCCAGCTGGCATCATAATCCTACTGCTAAATCAGAATTTATTTTAAAAAAAAAGAAAAGAAAAAAACTCTTTTGACAGGTTAAATGCAAATTTTAAAATATATTTAAATAAATTGAATGCATGTCCTCCAGCTATAGGAAATAGGAAGACCGCATCCTCTTCGCTGAGAGCATAGTTTTATCACCTAGCAAGGAGAAAAGAACTGGGGAGCAACTGAACCTACAGTCCAATTACTGCCTGATAGGACAGCTTAGCATCAGCCACATTCTTCTGCTTTCAGCAGATGTTCCCAGTGTTAAAGGAAACCGTATCGAACAGTTTCAGCCAATGAAGCCATCGCCCCACCACCCAGAGGTCTATAGTTTGCCGCTAACCCATATTTACAGACCAGCAGTGTGTGGTGCAACTCAAAACCAGAGGCCACATGAGAACCAAAATGAGGTTCTTTTATGATCAAGGTGGTTGACTGGTAACAGCTGAACTAAAACCTTTTAGTTCTAAATCACTTCTTTCATGCTAGATGGAAGGGAGTTCTGGGGTCTCAGCCAAGTCCCCGGGGGAGAACTTGAACGGATTCACAGCTCCCTTTCTGAGGAACGCGTTGGCTCTTCCTATCAGAACTCCTGATCCTAACCAGGTGGAAGGGTGCTCCAGGCTGGAAGACAATGCCAGTCTCGCTTCCTAACTGTCCCTTCTGAATAGCAACGCTCACTTGTCATATTTGCAACAGAGCCGTGTCTCTTTCATTTTCATCTCAGGATAGCTTTATTTCTGCCTCTTCCTAGATATGGTCCCTGTGAACTGACTGCCTTCTAGCACTTAACCCAAGGGTTCCCAAGGACATCCGTCCCCAGGAAAAGCAGATCAATGGAACTGTTAGCTATTCATTACTTTAATTCCTTCGTGCTATATCTTTAGGAAGTTAAATAATCAAATATCAATATACCTGGGCCATATTTTCTCAACACTCTGCAGGGAATATTTTGAGTTAAGATTTTATTCATCTTTATTGAGGCTCGATGTTTAGCCTCCTTCTTTCCGACAAGCAGCAGCTCATTCTGGGCCTGAACCCGGCCACAGACCTAGGTCTCGGGCAGGACACGGAGCAGAGGGGGCAGGAGTTTCAGAAGATAAAACCAAGGCCAGATAAGAGGGTTTGCTGGTGCCTGTGATCTCTGAAACAAGCCCCACAGACAGGTGAATGGGGCATGAGTCTTAAAGTGTTAGGGCTGGAAGCATTTGCAATGAAACAGTCAGACGGAGGCCGGAGAAATTAGAGAAGTAGATTCAAAGCAGAAGGTGGGAGGAAGAGTCTGGGCGAACTGAGTGAAACCCTTACACAGCTGTGGTGTGTCTGAGCACAGGGAGCAGGTGGGGAATGGACCACCTTGATCGGAAAGCCAACAAAACGGGCTCCTGGGTGGCTCAGTCGTTAAGCGTCTGCCTTCGGCTCAGGTCATGATCCCAGGGTCCTGGGATCGAGCCCCACATCGGGCTCCCTGCTCGGCAGGAAGCCTGCTTCTCCCTCTCCCACTCCCCCTGCTTGTGTTCCCTCTCTCGCTGTGTCTCTCTGTCAGATAAATAAATAAAATCTAAAAAAAAAAGAAAAGAAACATACAAAAATGCTTCCGAGGCTTTTTCAAAATGACAGTTAAAGATATTGCTCCTTGGGGCACCTGGGTGACGCAGTTGGTTAAGCGTCTGACTCATGGTTTCGGCTCAGGTCGTGATCTCAGGTCCTGAGATGGAGCCCCGCATCGGGCTCTGCGCTTAGTGCTGAGTCTGCTTCAGACTCTCTGCTGCTCCGCCACCCCCGGCTTGCACTCTCTCTGTTTCTCTCTCTCTCTCAAATAAATCAAGATATCGTTCCTTACATTTTTCAGTATCCCTTATATAAATTCCACCCTATTCATTCCTTTTAGGAGATGATAAGATTTGCTTACCTTTTTTACCTTTGTTGCCAGCTAACAAATGGGGCAGCTCATTCCAGAAGCCTTTTCACAGTTATCCCACCCTTTTAAGTAGCTCTTTTTTCTATTTCTATCATCCTTCATTTCCTAGTTTACTCTTATTTTCCATGTATTTATTTATATGCCTGTATTTTCCACCCCTGCCAAGCAGCAGAGAATCCTGTAAGTTCCCCTCCTGTTTGTGTTCCTTTCTGAAAGGGAAACCAACACAATAGCAACACAGACCATTGAGAGTAAAAAATAGAACAAAGCATCCTACTTCCCTTCTCTTGGCAGAACTAATGATCCCAACAGGTGTATCAGAAATGCTTAAAGGTAAGCTGAGACATGGGAACATTGCGCTCTGAGCAAGGCAGTTCTTTTTCCCAGAAGGGAATGAATGCATTCGGAGCGTTTAGCCCCGACAATACAGAGCTACTCCATTTCACCCCATTGTGCGTTGTGCGTACCTGGTGACTGAGCACAGCCCCTTGGCGGCGGTTGAAGGGGTGTTCTTGGGGAGAACAGAGAATACACTGGAGATGGGTATCCCCAGTGGAGGGTCAGAAAGTGCGTACTCCTGTTTGGAATCTCTGCGTCTGACGCCCAGCTTCCATACAGGCTGCAGCTAGGCCTGGCAATGACTTTTCTATAGCGTCTTAACCCACCATGCAGAGGGCCAAAAAAGAGGCAGTTTCTGCCTCTTCCAGGATGTTGGAAGCCTCCGTTTTGTCCTTTTCACCCTACACTTCTTTTTTCCTTTCCTTACTAAATGTTGCCGTCAGTGTGCTCTGCTGTAAACTATCAGATACACAAGTAACAATAGGTTCCTGGGAAAGATTTGCTGCTGCAGGCAATGGGTCAGTGCCAAGAAGAGGAGTAAAGCCAAGAACGCTGTTTTAGGGAAATCACAGCATTCAGATAGCAGTTTCGGGATCATTGTTCAATTCCATTAGGGATTCTGAGTCAGCGTCTACCTCGGAACCTGGCTCCATGATCTCCTCCAGGGGATGAGGGGGACTTTGAGCCCCACATGCTTCCAGGTACCTTGGCTTTCTTGTTCTAATGTTCAAAAACAGTCCATTACTGGAATATAGTCTCGGATTTTGCGGTTCACGGGGAAGAAAGACGGTAAGAAAAGCTTCAAGACAACGAGGCTTCATTGGTGGGTCAGGTTTACTCCGAGAGGAAGAAATAACACATCGCCAAACGCTGGCTCCGGGATTTAGCAGCTTTCTGAGAATTTTTTACCTTGAGATAGAAGATGTCACTGTGCTAGGACTTGTCCACTTTGCCAGGCAATTGGCTCTCCCGTGGCTCAGCTAAAGTGTCGAGGAAGCTAGATCTCGCTCCCTGATGGCTGAGATGTCAGGCCAAGAAGTTCTGGCAAAGGAAGGCCTCCGCATTGTGCTTCCTTCCATCCTGCAATGAATTAGCCGGGTCAGCCAGGGTCAAGGAGCAAATATCAAGTGACACATTTTCCTCCCTCCTTCCCCAGCACATCTCCAGATACAGCCCTCTGGGAACAGGAGGAAGGAAATGCACTGATCAGATAGACGCGCCGGCCAGGCCCCTGGGGACGGAGGGGAGAGCACCTCCTTCTACGGGTTTTCAGGCACCTCATCTTCCTCTCCCTCCCCAACCTCTCCACACTGATCTCAGGTCTCCAAGAAAATGACCGGGAGCAAAGTCAGAGAGAACGTTGCCGAGACCCGGGAGACTTTGACCTGATAGCCAACAATGTACAGTTATGCAATGAGCAGGTGTGGGTGTGCATCCCCAGTGTAGAGCAGAGGAGAACAGCCGGAGAGATGAAATCATGGGCCCAGGGTCATACAGCCAGCAGTAGCAGGTCTGGGATTGAATCCAGGCAGTTTAACTCCAGGGATCGGACTGGGGTCTAAATTAGAGTGGGACTCTTGGGGCCCAAGCTGCTGAGAAAAGTGTCCTTGAGGGAGGAACCAGGATGGCCAGCTTCGGCAAATGAAAACACAGGACACTCAGTTACGTTTGAATTTCGACAAATAGCTGCTTAGTGTAAGGACGCCTCGTGTTGTTTATCCGAAATTCAAATTTAACTGGGTGCCCCATATTTTATCTGGCAGCCCTGACGATCGGGGCCTCTTCCATTTCTCCTTCTCTCTGTCTTTCTTGTTTTCCTCTTGTATTCAGTGTGCCATCCCCCTGCTTTCCTTGATTTCTCCTCCTAGGTCCTTCTGTGCAATTTCTGAGCTCGACTTTGGTGCATCATCTTGCTTGAAAATCAGTTGTTAATGATCATCTACTATTGTTTGAGAGCCCATAAGATGCTAGGGCTTCACTGTTGTTCAGAAGACTCCAAGTGGTGGTCTGCGTTCTCTAAGCCATAGGTGTTAGGGTACGTGCGCTGGGAATCCTCCCTGCCCCCAGAGGAGAAAAGCAGGTGCTGCACAGAGGTACGGGGGTGGGAGGTGCCACCCGAGGGCATCGGGGAGACTTCGATTCCCCCAGCCCTGCCTCACCAGAATACTTCTGCCATCGTTCTTGTGTTTCCCATCTAAGATTTCATGTGGGCTAAGATTTCCGTAACTTACAAGTCACCAAAAATCACCGTTCTCCGTTCTAGGCTGTTATGTTCGAAAGCAGGGCTTCTCAAACCTCAGTGGACAAGGGATCACCCGGGAATCTTGTCAAATGCAGATGCTGATTCTTTAGGTCTGGGGCGTGGGGCAGGGCCCGAGCATCTGCATTTCTAACCAGCTCCCAGGTAGTGCTGAAACCAGGGTCCGCGCAAGACACTTTGAGTAACAAGACTCTGACGTATCTTAACTGATGCACATGGACATAGATTATTTTTCTTTCTCTTCTGTATTTCAGATATCATCTATCATCCGTCTCTTTGACTGTCCCTATACCTATCTATTATCTTTACCCTGACCATATTATGCAGACATATGGGCAAGATCAGTGTGAGTGTCCAATGCACTCGACAAGAAATGAAATCCTCCTGGTGCAGGAGGTTATAAGAGAGAAAGGAAGGAACACAGCACATTGAGATGTCCCTTTCTGAAAACATTCCTTCCTTGCATATTGCGGACACTTAAAATACAATCCCCTCAGAAATAGCCTCTCCCTCTTTGACATCCTCCCAAGGTCAAAGAGTCCGCTATGAGACTTTTACATTTTGCCGAATTTGGAACTCCTACAGACCTGAAACAGTCCTGGGTCTTAAAAAAATCTGTAACCCTTGCATGACCAAAAGGGAATGTGTATAGGCTGTGTATCATCCTTTTAAAAAAAGTCCCCTGCACAGATGGAAGGCAGATCATGGCCTTTAGGCAGGAAGGAGATTATTGCATCTCTCTCTCTGTTTTGTACAAGTCGGAAATAAAATAAGTAGGCCTGAGACACCAGCCTTTGTCTATTGTCTGATCAGATATTTTTCATTTTCTATCATATCTCGAATGTTTTGTTTCTGTTAAATTTAGAGCTCCTTCTTTAAGAAAAAAAAATGAAGTATTTATTTTTCAGCCACAGATGATAGCGAGTACTCCTGCCTTGGAGTGATTTAATTTTTTTTCCCTCTTCCTCTACAGCTGTAGCCTTGTTAATTGTAGGTGGGAAGCAAACTCTGAAATCATTTGACTTTCTGCTTTGCTTAGAAATCTTGCTCCATTAAATTGTAGGATATCCTCCTTAACAGGAAGTCAGGTTCTGCGATCAGCAACATTTGTGTTCTTTGTGCATCGAGATAAAGAAGAGCAAGGGTGTCGCCTGCAGTTTCCTCACGGTTAGGGGAGAGTGGAGAGAGAGGACAGATAGACAAGAAAATGACCCAAAGATGAGTCACTCGTTTCTAAAACAAGAGTCTAAATGCTCTTTGTTGACGGCGGCTTGTAACCTCTGAACATTCTGGTCTCCCAGCCACAAGGACAAAGGAGTGAGTGATTCAGGGTCTCAGTTTGACTGCCTCATTCCTGCCTCTGGGGAACCCAAGGACTGAAATATCTCGTCATTAAGAAACCATTTTAATTTAGAAATAAACACATGTTACTAATACTCGGGCCTGTCAAGTCAGTACGCGATCCTTGTGATGGGGGGAAACTTCCATTTCTTTTACCAAAACATTTCTTTTAACTCTTTAATTATTCTCTAGGAATAATTAAAGCAATAGTTGGGTGGAAGGTCTTTAAGTGTTGATTTTCCATCTCGTGTATGGGGAAAAGGTCATTTATGAGCCTCTACCCGGGACCCGCTACTCCACCAGAGTGCTCCTTCCCGTGATACTCAGAGGCGAGCACAGGGCTTTTGGAGAGGCTGTTGAAGAATGCAACCCATACATAGTAAACTGACTTGCACAGCTCAGTTGCATTGCTCTCAGTCACCCTGACTGTGAGAATTAAGGGCTCTGGCAGGCCTAGATCAGTGGCTCTCAAAGCGTGTGGTCTCTGGGCCAGAGATTCAGCCCTAGCAGGGACTGTGTTAGAAATGCAGATGCCCAGGCCCTATACCCAGTCTACTGAGTCAGAAACTCTGGGGTGAGGCCCAGATATCTGTCAGGTTTTTTTTTAAAGATTTATTTATTTATTTGAGAGAGAGAGAGAGCAAGCAAGTGGGGGAAGGGCAGGGGGGTAGAATCCTCAAGCAGACTCCCCGCTAAGCCCAACACAGGGCTCAATCTCACCATCGATGAGATCACGACCTGAGTGGAAACCTAGAGTCGGATGCTCAACTGACTGAGCCACCCAGCAACCACCCCCACCCAGAGATCCCTGTTTTAAGAAACCCTCCTGGGGATTCTAATGCAGGCTACAGTGTGAGACCTGGTAACCACACAACTCAAAGGAACTTGTCTGCAGGACAGAGACCTCCATGCTGCTTCTTTTCCTTGGTTGCCTGTTAGAACCCCTGGCATGCTTTTTAAAAATATCGATACCAAATCCTTCCCCCAGGCGGATAAAATTGGCATCCCTAAGGGGGGGAGCCCAAGTCAAAACATTTCATGAAAACTTCCCTGGTGACTCTAGCGAGCCGCCAGGGTAGACCACCGTGAGTCTACAGGAAAGGAGGGACCAGGTAGGAAAAGGTGCTGATGCCCGGGACAGGGAGCCTGCAGTCCATGGGTCAGGGTCCAGGCAGGACCTGCACACTTGCCATGCCAGGCCACAGAGCTGTGGTGGCTTTCCTGTCATCAGTGGGCACAGTGGGGGTGGGAGGGGGCTTCACTGAGGGCCAGGTGGCAGCATCGTGTCAGAGGCCGCCTCTCTAGCCCTTCCCAGCTGCAGGTGTGAAAACTGTCAGCCTTGGCCTTGAAGCCTGGCATCCAATGGCTTAGGGTGTGCCAGGGACCCACATGTACCCAGGTTGTACATGTTTCTTCCTAAACCCAGGCCAAACCGGTGGGTTCGGGCCCTTGACCCTGACTTGTGTCTGCTTTCCCACAGAGGTTAGAACCTGCTAGGCCTCTAGTTGTAATGCCCTGCTTCGCTCTTCCTAACCCTGCTCCCAGATGGGGGCCCTTCTTCAAATCAGAAAGGGTCCTCATCCCTGTCTGGTAGTTTCTCACATCCCAATGCCTGACCCTCACTCACCACCACTAGCCTATGTTCAGGGTAATTTACATGGGGCCACAGCCTCAATCAGCCCCAGACACCCTAGACCAGTGTGATTTGTTCAGTGGGCCCCAGCCATTCCTGACTTCCTTCCCTTTCTCCAGCCCTCAGCAGAGGAACCTGTCTGCCTGACCACTAAAGCCCTATGGGGCATGATGAGGAGAGTGGCCAGCACAGTGTGTCCCGGAGGAGAGAACTGTGAGGGCCACACAGAGTGCTTGGCACCAAATACCTGAGCTAGAGTTCAGAGCTGGACCCCAGGTCCAGCCTAGGAAAAAGGATGCAAATCCAGCAGACATGGTAAAGGTTAGGGCTAGCGGAGGCTCCTGCATGCAAAGAAGCATAGGTCTACCTCAGGGCCACCTAATGAACAGGACTCACTGGGACAAACAACTCCTAGATGTCAGCGGCTGTGTGCCCGTCGGTGGGCAAAGTCCTGTTCTGCCTCCGGAAAGGCCTAGGAACTGGACAGGGTAGCGGCAGGAGATGGAGAAGATGAGTATGGAATGGAATGGCAGTTCCTCAAAAAATTAAATATAGACTCACCGTATGATCCAGCAATTCCACTTCTGGATAAATACCCAGAGAAATGAAAGCAGAGAACTCAACCAGGTATTTGTACACCCATGTTCATAGCAGCACTATTCGTAACAACCGAAAGGCGGAAACAACCATAATGTCCACTGACAGATGAACGGGTAAATGAAACGCGGTCTAGCCTCATACAGTGGAATATTATTCAGTCTTAGAGAGGACTCGAACTCTGCCACCTGCTACAACATGGATGAACCTTGAAGACGCGATGCTAAGCAAAATAAACCCAACACAGAACAGATACTGCATGCTTCCACGGTACGCTCCCACTCACACGACGAGAGCAGTCAAATTCATGGGGACAGAAAGTAGAATGCTGGGTGCCAGGGGCTGCGAGGAATGGGGAGTTAGCATTTAATGAGTACAATGGTTTTGTTTTGCAAGATGAAAAGGGTCCTGGAGACGGCTGGTGGTGATGTTTGCACAACACTGTGATGTACTTAATATACTTAATGTACACTTAAAAATGGTCAAAATGGTAAATGTTATGTTATATATATCTTATCATAATTAAAAAAAAAAAAACAATAAATATCTGAAACCTGGAGGATTGGGGGTGTGAAAGCCGACAGGGGAATGCTTCCACGAGTCCCACTGGAAATGAGGAAGGGGTTATCGACCTGGGTCTGGGCTCTGAACATAGGTTCGATGTCACAGAACCTCTGCCGTGTGGGCTGCTCTGGTTTTCGCATTTTGAAATTCGTCCTGAGTTTTGGTGGAGGAGGTGGAATGCTTCCTCGAGAGACGGCCTCAGGCCGCTTAGTTGTGGTCAGACTCACCGAGGAGAGCTCAGACCTGACTATTACTGGCGCTTAATTAACGAGGAGCCTTGTCCCAGCTGAGGTACAATGAGGCTGTTGTCCTGGGTTTATTAAGAGACACAAGCAGAAGGCGCTTAGCTCCTCCGCATCCCCTCCCAGCTGAATCTTAAATCATCACCTTTGTTTCTGCAACAAGGGGGAAATAACCAATACCCGGATCCAATTTCCTTCTTCTCTCCTGGAAACTTACCTCAAATTATAACACACAGAGACTTTTTATTTATTTATTTATTTATTTTTATTTTTTAAAGATTTTATTTATTCATTTGAGAGAGAATGAGGTAGAGCATGAGAGGGGGGAGCGTCAGAGGGAGAAGCAGACTCCCTGCTGAGCAGGGAGCCGATGCGGGACTCGATCCTGGCACTCCAGGATCATGACCTGAGCCGAAGGCAGTCGCTCAACCAACTGAGCCACCCAGGCGCCTGAGACTTTTTTTCTTTTTTTTTTTAAAAAAAAAAAGGGAAAAAATTCATTATATTCTATTTTTTGTGATAAATCCAACAGTAAAGTCTAAGCTAGTTTTCCTTATAGATTTTCAGTTGCTTTCATGGCCGGCATGAGTGTAATTACATTTCTTCTCTTGAATCATTAAAAGACATTATATTTCATTTCATCGGTGGTTTCCCTGGTTCACCGACTGCAGGGTTGCTGAAGGACGAAAGGGGCCTCCTGCAATTTCAGGGACATACTGAGCCTTGAGTTCAGTAAATATTTCACTTAGCCACTCAGAGACTGGCAGAACATAGGAGAGATCCAAACAGGGGGAATTTGAAGCGGTTGACAGAAGTACCTGGCAGGGCCTCCCCTCTTCCTCATTCGCACACCTGCACACCTCGCCTCTTCCTCACCTGCACACCTGCACTTTGGGTTCAGCCTGCTTGGCTCTCCTTCAGTCTTCCATCCAGCCATGGCCCCCCTTCTGGATGTCTATGACCACTGTCCTGATTTCCTAACCATAATTTGCCCAGACCTCCCACCAACCCCAACAGAGTTCTTGGTTTTCCAAGCTCTGTTGCTAAATCCTAACCCACCCCTACAATCCTCGATCAGCCATGGATGCAGAAAAGATCTTGCTACCTATAGTCTGGCTAATTTAAATGGTTCCAAAAGACAGCACTCCAAATAATACTTTTATCTATAAGGGATCTTAATGAGAAAGGGGTGCCTCGATGGTTCGTCAGTTAAGCATATGACTCTGGATTTCAGCTAAGGTCATGATCTCGGGGTCGTGAGTTCGAGCCCCACATCCAGTTCCATGCTCAGCGGGGAGTCTGCTTGAGATTCTCTCTCTTTCCCTCTGGCCTTCCACCTGCTCTCACATGCTCGCTCTTCCTCTCTTTCTCACTCTCTCCCTCTCAAATAAATAAATCTTTAAAAAAAGAGAGAGAGCGGTCTTAATGAGAAAAGTACAGTATTAAGTTCTTCCATGGTAGTCTAGGCAACTCACCACATCAATAAACTTATCCTAAAACAGGCCTAACTTTGTATATATATCAAAGGACTTGCTTTTTGGCTCACGTGGAATTTGTTATACCAAAGTCCAGCTCATGGACTAATTAATCCAAACCCCATTGACCAACTTGAGTAAAGAACTCATGCTTGCTTTTTGTTTGGTGTTGTGCGTTTGGGGGTTTTCTATCATTGTTAGGGATGCTTTTTCATGAGAAAACTTTTGTAAACTTGAGAAAATGGGATGGACTAGAATAGAATAGATTTTCCTGTTGGAATATGGTCTCTAGAATCAGGCGTAGCTCTGGGCTTGTTGAAGTCCTGACCTCTGGACTCCGTGATACTAATGATTCGGAGCCCTGGGGTGGGACAGTGTGGTGGTCAGCGGATAGTCTCCCAGCTGGGTTCCTGGGATGGCCAGACCTCTTTTACATCTCTGCTTTCTTTTTCTCCCTTGAGAAAAGCATTCTAAGGAAGCAAGAGAAAAATGTAACCTTGAAAATGGCTTCCCAAAGTCATTAGCTCGCCAAAATTGCCTCTGACCCACAGAGCTGCATTGACCCTACGTACATTAGGAAGGCATTCCATTCCCATTCATCAAGCCTCCTGCATTGTCTGTGTCATAGTGTGTCATGTCTTCGTTACTGAATAAGAAATGGGGATGGAGGGCTAACCCTAATATGCCTGCTCCTTGAGAAGCCAAAACAAGAACAAAAGAACTTCCTGTTAGGAAACTTAAGCTACTCCAGAGTAGATTTTATGAAGGCAGGTCACCCAAGAGCAGAGGAAAAGCCACAAGCCTAGGCTTTTACATAAAATGCACATTTTTATTCATTCCATAGTCATTACATTTCTATTAAGTTCAAACACTAAGGATTTTTTAAAAAAATAAGATTGCTAAATTGGAAGGAGCTTTAGAGAGGAAATAGACTTTCATGGAAATGAATAACACATTATCTTAAAAACCTCCTAATATATTATAAGTAACACAATATTATAAACAATGTAATACCCACAGCTGAGGGAAGGGCTAAAAGGAATATAAGCAATAGGTAAAAACTGAGTGTTCTTATCCTGGTTTATGTCTTACTCAGTTCTACTTGCTTCCCTTTACATCTGGAAGAGAAACGTTAACTTCCTCCTCACTGAGTTATCCTCAAACCTCTTCACGGCTTCCAGATACGAGTTTTCTAACATCTCAATTCCCACGTGGAGGGCAAGTGTTGATGATCTGTCAACAACTCTCCTATGAGAATTAGCGCATCTTCCTGTGTGAGAGCAGATGGAAGGGATTCTCAAACAGGCAAACCCCCTGTTTTGTGAATAGGACCCCCAACCTTATACCTTCACTCCCAACAGGCCCAAACCATTGTCCTGGGAGTCCTAAACAAAACAAAGCATATGTTTTTTCATGGAAGGCCATGATCTCATAAACACACGCTTGCAAAATTTGATGATCAAAAATTACCCTTGGCCACTAAGTTCCATGGAAACCAAATAATAAGAGATCAAGAAAAGAGGAGCCGAGAGCATTTAATTTCTCATTCAGGGCCTGGATTGATTGAATTCAGACGGCCCTGATTGTATTTCTGTTGGGGCCTGGCATATATATGAAAACTTACTTTCATAACCACAGTAATTGATAGGATGACATCACTTTTAAGGCCATAGGACCACTTGTATAATGGTTTGTAGAACGTGGGGGAGATATTTCTAAACATAGCCCTTGGCGTGCTTTTCTGGAAGCGCTTAAGCCAGAGGGCAGTTCCTGCCTCTCTTCTACTTTCCCAGGGACCCAAAATATTTTTATATACACAGCCAAGCATTTTTTTAAAAAAATCATGCTCCCAAATGAACAGAGTGAGCTCCCGAGCTTTTATATAAATGGGCCCCTTGGGTTCTCAGGTTGAGGAATGATGATGCAGTGATGACTCTTTGTCAGAGCTGGGGTATCTTCCAGACCCAAATATGGGATAAAATATGTTAGTGGGCGGCCCTGAAACGCCTCTGGATTTCAAAAGATTGTTTGGGTTTGGGTTTTGCACGTTGCCCACTCACTTAACCATACCAATGCTATTTCTAAATACCCTTTTCCCAAAGAGCTGACGCCAGGACGATAAAGAGACAAATGAGGACGAAAAGCGTTTGGACTTCTTGCCCCTGATGGTGGGCGTGAGAGGGTCAGGATAGGAAGGAAGACATGGTGGAAGGAGCAGTCAAGGACGGAAGAGGAAATGCTGGGCTTTCCAGCACCTTCCATCTTGTTTCCGCAGAGTCCATCTGCAGCAGCAAGCACGGGGCTCAGTCAGTCGGGGGGGGACTGCAGGTAGCCCCTGAGAGGCACCCTTTCCACGTGCTGCCACATCCCCTCGACTCAAAGGCATGTCATAGACTTTGATTAGGAAAACAAGAACACTACCACTTCACACCCACTAGGATGGCTCTAATCAGAAAGACGGGCACTAAGACGGTTGGTGAGGATGTGGAGAAATTAGAGCCCTCACACGCCGCTGGTGTGGCCGTCTTGACAACACCATGGCAGTTCCTCAAAAGGTTACACGTAGAATTGCCACATGATCCCACAGTTGCTCTCCTAGGGATCTACCCAAGAGAACCGAAAAACATACATCTACACAGAAACTCGTCTGTAAGTGTCCATAGCAGCATTATGGCTGATAGCCCAAAAGTGGGAATGACCCAAACGCCCATCAATGGGTGAACAGATGAAGAAAATATGGTCCATCCATGTGATGGAATGGTATTCACCAAGAGAAAGAAATGAGGTGTGGTACATGCCGCGACATGCACGAACCTTGAAAACATTATGCTAAGTGAATGAAGCCGGTCGCAAAGATCACATTTACATAACATTTTCAGAAGAGGCACATCTATGGAGACAGGCGGTAGATGTGCAGTTGCCGGAGGCTGGGGAGGGGCTGAGAAAATTTGGAGGGCTGATGCCAGCTAATAAGTACAGGCTGTCTTTTTGGGGTGATGAAAATGCTCTAAATTTAGACTGTGGTGATCGTTGTATATACTCCATGAATATACTCCAAAAGGGTTGAGTTGCACAGTTTAAATGGATGGAGTGTATGGTCTGTAAATTATATCTCAATTGTTGGGTTCTTTTTTTTTTTTTTTTAGAATACTAACAAAGGGAGTGCCTGGGTGGCTCAGTTGATTGGGCGTCTGCCTTCGGCTTGGCTCGTGATCCCGGGGTCCTGGGATCGAGCCCCACATTGGGCTGCTTGCTCAGCGGGAGGCCCGCTTCTCCCTCTCCCTCTGCCTGCTGCTCCCCCTGCTTGTGCTCTCTCTCTCTCTCTGTCAAATAAATAAATAAAATCTTTAAAAAATAAATAAAAAGAATACTAACAAAGAAGTATGGACCACCTTCACTTAAAGAATAAAGCTTCCAGCTCTGCCCCAGACCAGCATTTTCATTGCACATGGGGATTTAATAACAAGCATTCAATAGAAGGAAAGAACAAAATGTGCAATACATTTAAGCCCAAGTTTGAGTCCTGTTGGAAGTCAGGAGGCGAATGTAGAATTAAAATGTGAGTTAGTAGCTGAGAACTGAAAAGGTCCACATGTGGCACAGAAATGGTAACTGCAAAACCAAAAGGAATCTGCTTTCTACAAAACCTGGAAATAGGGTTGATGGGTGTTTCTGAAAATGCCCCTGCTTTCCCCTCACTGTTGTGGATTCATTTCTTTTCCTGCACCTTGTCGGGCTCACTTTGGAGTACATTGCTCATTGATCCCTCTCCTTCCAAGAGAACAGATCTGGTTGGAGTAAGGCCTTCATTCTGGTTGAAATGTCTTGGTGTTGGAGCTCCACTGGACTGGGCTTTGATGTGGGAGCAACTGCCCTTGACCTTCGGATTCTGTTAGTAAAAGATAACAAAACGCATCCAAGAGAATCTTGTTAAAAATGGTATTTGTGCCTCTCATCAGCTGACTTTCACCTGACAGAGAGCATAGGAGTTCTCCATCCATCTTAGGGCTGACATTTTCTAAAATAGATGGCAATAAATAATCACTGAATAATTAAGATGGGTTACATTAGAATGCATTTCTGAATATATTTCTTGGGCTGCTATAAATAGACTGTGTGCACGCAATTTCATGTATCTTTATGTATTTGCAAATTTTGTTCCTAATTGTGCCGCATATTACTTTCAACTTAAGAGTTTTTCCAAGTCCTTCTCGAGGCGGTAATTATGTCTGAAAACATCCCTAGAGTCAGGCAAAGGCATTCATTGCTTTGAAAAGAATTCCTCTGTCTTTACAAATACAGTGAACGAAAGTCTCTACGCGCAGGGACAGAAAACCCAGAGGCGGAGGTGGACAGTGCCCCGCGGTGGCCCTGTGTCCCGTGCAATGCCCCACCTGCCTCTCCTGCCGTTGCCCTGGGTGGAAACTCTTGGCTTCGCCACCCCGTCTCCTTCCCACAGTCAGCACCTGATTTAGCGTTTCCAGTCTCGGTCCCTTCCCAAATATGGAACCACAGGATCAAGACTTCTGCTTCTCCTTGTGATGTTCCCCCAGGGCAGACGGGAGGCCAGCACCCAGCAACTGAGCCAGTCCTGCCAACTGACTCAGTCCTCAGACTCTCTTCACGCCAAACGTGAGCAAAAAGTCTCCTGAAAGGAGAGGCGATTCTATAATCGCTCTTTCTGACGCCTTCCTGGTATCTCAAATGCTGTTAGTCACCCCTTGGGCACCCACAAGGCCACTGATTCATCGTTCTTTAAAGTTTTGTGAGCAACTATCTGAGTGCTACGCTGTCCAGAAAACCCCGATTTTCTATTATTTCCCAGGAAAGAGTAAAGAACGTGGTTAGAAAGAGGTAGGAGTAAGGCAAATGCAGGTCCTTCTTTTGCCCAGTGAGCCCTGAGGTCCTGTCCCCGTCCCATCACAATAGGCATGGGGTCTGCGCGGGCTGCTGCCACCCTCTGCACCGTAATCTCCTCCCCCAGATGCATACGCAGACCCACGAGCTCAGACAGACACGCAGATATACATACGTACATGGACACAGACACGCACAACGACACACACACACATCTGTGTCCCATTGCTCTGAGCATTCTAAATCGCCTTCAAAGCACAGGGCTTCATGGTCAATGGTAATGGTGCTGTTTGCACGTACAACCTCCCATCTGCCGTCGGGGAAGCTGCCCTGTCAAAGTCTGAATGATCGACCTCAGATCTAGGGCAGAACCAGAGACAGCTGAAGACACTGGGCAGTGTCCGCACCAGCCCATCTCCTAAAGTTACCAGGCTCCTCAGAGGACGTGTCTGTCCCCAGGAGTGGTAAAGATTTCAGGGCAGTTTGAGTAAGTCTTGCTGTTCTCAATCTTTTTAAAAAAAAAAGGGGGGGGGGCGCCTGGGTGGCTCAGTCGTTAAGCGGCTGCCTTTGGCTCAGGTCGTGATCCCAGGGTCCTAGGATCGAGCCCCGCATCGGGCTCCCTGCTCCGCGGGAAGCCTGCTTCTCCTTCTCCCACTCCCCTCGCTTGTGTTCCTGCTCTCGCTGTGTCTCTCTCCGTCAAATAAATAAATAAAATCTTAAAAAAAAAAAAAAAGTCTTGCTGTTCTCAGGAACTGATATGTTCATATTCAGGCATGTTTTTAAAAGCTTATTATGGCACCTTTATACTTAAAAGATTCCTAGACCATAAGCTAAATATATATATTTAACTTAAAAAAAGTTCTTTAAGTCACATTGTTTAATCATAGAGTAAAACAGCGCCTTTAAAACTGTCCCTATCTATTCCATAACTACATGCTTCGGATAAGAGCCTGGTTCACAGCCAAAATCCCCAGAGGATGGAGACCATGAGCTCAGGGACACAGGCAAAAGCTAACTATGATGTAGCTTGCCTTTGTTTTTTCTTGAGAATTCCAAGGTGGTTAACTAATGTTAATGGAGCAATCATTTTCCACATACTATTTGTTTTTTAACTTTGCTTCTCTTTCTTTCCTTCCTTCCTTCTTTTCTTTCTCCTTCCTCCTTCTTTCTTTCTGTCTTAATAAAACAATCTGCTGATGGCGTGTTTGTAGAAAGGCAAGATTCCTTAGTATCCCCTCACCTTTTATGACAGACTGTGTGGAAATAAAAGAATAATATACAGGAATGAAATCATGCGTAATGTTTTACCCTAGAGCTATTACTCATGGTGATAAAATTCATCAAAGAAGAGTTTAAATGAAAATGGTCTTCACATATTAATTAATGAATTCATTTATCCATAGCAAAAAGAGAAAAGGAATTAAGAGAAGATGATTTAGAGAAACACAAAATTTTAAATCATCACAAGAGTTTTGTGTCATCAGTGGTAGGCATGTCCTTGACTTGCCTGATCGTGGTTAAGTGCTCAAAAAAAAAAAAAAAAATTAAAATCAGCTACATGCCATACCCTGTGTTACCCACTTGAAGTATATCACCTCATTTGATCCTCACAACAACCCTGTGAGGTCATTATGATTTTCCTCTTACAGATAAAGAAATAAGTCAGAGAAGTCAATTAATTTGTCTAAGGTCACACAGTTAAGTGGTAGGGCCAAATTCAAACTCAGGTACGTCTGACTCCTGGACACTCCCATAGGTTAGTGAGTTAGGCTTGACTATTTTTCTGATGACATGAAAGTTTTGAATTAAAGAGACAAGATAATCAATCAATTAATCCGTGGGAAGGATGTGCAGAAAGCAAATATGCCTCAGTAACTACTATGGTTCTTCAGGACCATGGAATCAAAATTTAAGTCTAAATACGCCTCTACTCTTAACTGTACAGCTTGTGTTGTGACTGAATCTTCCCCTACACCTTGCCTGCCCTTCCCACTTTGGGATCTCATCTTTTGGCGTATAACCAATTGAATTCGGATGCAGATGCCCTTCTGAAACAAGGTTAAAAATGATCAAAACTTGGGGCACCTGGGTGACTCAGTTGGTTGAGCATCCGACTCTTGGTTTTGGTTCAGATTATGATCTCAGGGTCGTGAAATCAAGCCCCATATCGGGCTCCGCGCTCAGCGCAGAATCTGCTTGAGATTCTCTTTCTCTTTCTCCCTCTACCCCTCCCGCCACACTCACTGGCCCTTGCTCTCTCTCTCAAGTAAATAAAAAAATCTAAAACAATGACCAAAACTCAAAAAACTTAATAGACATGGCAAATAGCTGTACCCTGTTTAACTGGATGTCTTTCCTTGGGTTAAGGTCTTCATGGGGCTTATCCAACACATAAAAGAGTTGCAAGAGCTTTTGCAGAAAATGCCCCGTTATGGGGAGAAATGAGATACATTGCCTTTCCTTCTTTTATCTGCTTTCCTCCAAAATCACAGATGTTGATACTAAATCTGATAGATAGGTTTTCTTGCAGCCCTTTTGATCCTAATGTAAACTTGGGAAATGTCCAAAGAAAATGTGGGCGTTTTTGTAAAGTGCCCCCAGAAATAGTAATCTCTCCAGTGTTGATACAAAGTTGGACTTCTTGCTTCACCATGCAGAAAATCTTTGGTTCTCTAAGTTTTAAAGAGTTAAGAGAAGAGATGGAATGCCTTGGGAATTTTGGCAGGGCAAGCCAGAGCTCCTTCCCCTTTGCTTCTCACCCTGGATGGAATCTCGAAACCACGAGAACCCAGTGATGACTCGGGGCTGATGCTCTTCCCTCGATTTTGGGTGGACCTGCCCCCAAAGTCAGCTCTGTGTCCGCAGCAATCCCCCGACAGGGAGGGATGTACGATTATCTGCAGGGTGAGAGGCTTATTTTTACCTTGTCCCTGGTTAGTTCCCAGAGACAGGGAGAAAACATTTTGATTTAGGAGCTATTTGCTAATCCTTGAGGGAAAACAGTCCCTGCAGATTAGTGAGGGTAGAGGGAAGGTAGGAGGAGAGGAGAATGGGACAGAGGAAACAGAGTTATTTTGACTGCATTTTTCCCTTACCCGGTTAAATCTTGGTGACATTTGAACTTTGTGTTACTAAAAGAACACAGCCCTGTATGTGGGGCCTGGGACCAGAGGGGTAAAGGCGGGGCCTGGAGCTGGCATGGCTGCAGGGCCGCTGGGCTCAGAAGACCTGCAATGTAGCTGGGACCGTCCCGTGTGGGGCCTGACTTCCCGGGTGCTGAGGACGTGTCGAGGGGGACACCTTCGGGTCCTGCAGCTGATGCTGAAACCATGGTGCATCTCCAGGGCTGTCTACCAGGTGGGATCTGAAGTTCCTCTTACGTTTCTTTGCAGCATAAGAAATCAGAGGGGGATGGTGGGGAAGGAGTGTAAGCTGCTATCATGTTTAGTGCTATGAAGCGTGTTGTAATAGTGGGGAAGGGGCTGACATTAATTGAGCATCATCTTCTAGGTACCGGGCACCGTGAGAGGTGCTTCGTAAATAGGATGCAGTTCAGTCTTCCGAACAAAGGGGTAGAGTAGGTGCTTTTGTCACTGTTTTGAGATGGGGTTATTGAAACTCAGGGAAGGTTTATCGTTCATTCAAAGTCACACTGTTAGTAAATGACAGAGCCCTGTGATTTAAAGCAAGGTTTTTCTGGCTAAAAAGGCATGGGTTCATGGTCCTCTCACAGAAGAAATGCTGTTTTCTCAAAAGATTTTGTGTGTGTATGTGTGTGTGTGTGTGTGTGTTGGGGGTGGTGACCAGCTGGTAAGGAGCAGGTGGCCATGGGACAGGAGACAAGGAGGGAAGAACACTGAGAAACAATACTGAGTCTCTGTCCTCACCTTCCTGCCCTTTGGTGGCTTCCTCAGCAGCCTCTGAAGTCACACATCCACACGCAGCCTCTTTTTCTCAAGAGAGAACATTTTCTGCAGGAGGGTGGCCCTTCTGAGTCCACTGGCTTGGGGTGCAGAGCCCTTCACATGGAGGAGACGAGAGGGTCTGGTTTCCCCATCATCCATCCGGACTGGTGGCATGAAGCCAGGTCCTGCTTGCCACGGGGACGTCCCCAGCCCAGAGAGAGAGAGAGGACTCGGACCTTACTGGGGGTTGTGAAGGCAGAGTAGTAATGAGCAGCTCTTCCCCTGACTGCTTCTCGAAGGGAATGTCACTAGCTCTTCCTCCGCTGGTGGTTTTTGCAACCTAGTTTCCCTCATTAAGTCAACTTGAGTGGTTTTGCTCTCTCAGTTAGCTGGCTCACCCCACTGCTTGGAACCAAGGACATACAGCTGGCCTTTGTATTTTTAGGCGTAATTTGGCAGCATATAATCCCTTAATGAACTGTAATTGCTAAACAGTACAGGGCCATGTGGCCGCCCCTCCCCTGACCCCACCTCAAGGAATGTCTGGACTTGCCTTGGGAAGGGACGTTTCCTTGGAAGACACGCCCAAGAGCCCTGTGTTGACTTCACAGAGGGACATAACCCTCCAGGACTCCCAGTCCTGCTTCTTCATCACCTTGTTGGCAGATGGGGTGAACGTGGTTCAAGTGGTTTCTGGGAATGAGATCTTTTTCCAGAATTCTTGTGTTTAAAGGCACATACCTGGAGTTTTACTACAAATAGCAAATCTATCTGTAATAGATCATAAAAGAAACTTGAGAGCAGTCTTCCCAAATTGGACAGCAGTCTGAAAAATGTATACGGTGTTTCCAAATGATGAGTTGTGAATCTGAAAGAATTCTGGAAAAAACCTCCCAGATGGGAGATTCAAGTAGTCATGTGGCTGGTTTGTCCATTTGAAGCTTTTCCTGAACCCCTGGTTGGCGTTTGGTATAATTCCTTAGGAAAATTCTGTCTTCCCAGTTGTTACCGTGATTGCGCATGAGTTTGGGGGTCCTGACCCCTTACCCCGGTCTCCCAATTTACCTCTTGTTTGTCTCCTCTCATGTCTCATCAAGCTATATAAAAACCAAGACTCTACATCAGGGAAGCAGGGTGAGCTAGCCCCACCCAGGGGGCTTTTACAGAATTTCCTTTAACATTGTGAGTGTCCTGAGGAGAACATTGGATTATTGGCCACCAGGCCTGGGAAAAACAAATTGTCTCTGCTCAGCCTCAGGTCAGTTCACCAGCCCTGTGAGAAGCTAGCTAATCGCACCTCAGCCTCATTCACCACCTGTCTCTGGCTGAGCCGGGCTGGTCAGCCCAGGGGCAGATGCCTGTAACCCGCACAGCCTTGTCCACAGCCGGCAGGTAATGCCCACACGTACAAGCGGAATCCAGTCACTGAAGGGAGAGCCAGGATGGCAAGTCTAAACAGTTCACTAACCCAGATGTCCAAGGTGGCCAGTCAGCAGTCTGCAGAGCCAAGCTGAGGAGTAGGGAGTAGGTAGGGGAGCCCAAAGCCCAAAGCACCTGGCCGGAATGAGTTCCAGACAGGACTTACCATCCCCCTGTTCCCAGCCCCCACTCACATAGGCAAGCAGGGTTGGTTTAAAAAGACATTTAAAATAAAATACAGGCTCATCCTCCAAAGGTCACAGCCTCCTGGGGAAGAGTCAAGAACCCAAATTTTGTTTTTGACTAATAGAGTCTTCAAGGAAAGAGCAGAGAGAAACTAACTTTGCTCAGGGAAGACTTTACCAGAATATCTTCTATTCTCTCATAGCCTTTGCTTCCTTCCTTCTAGAGCAGGGATGATAGTTCAAAGTGGTGCGCGGATTAAGTAAGGGCACGTTCATGAGAGCGTGTTTCACATACAAAAGCATATACAAGTGGGATGTGCTGTTTTTCAACAAATTGTCCTCTTACTGTTTTCTATCTTGGGAAAAAATTTATCAAGATTGTCTTTATTGGTGATAAGGTGACTAATGGCCATTCCTATATATTTTGTTTAGTTAATTGGAGAAAAGCCTGTGTGTTCTCCCTTATTCACACCCTGCTACCATCCTCATGACACTCTGGTACCAGGGGTGGGTGTGTTTCACACTGAGCAGTCTGGACACAGACTCCCCAGGTGAGGAGCTCAGACCCACAAAACCGCCCCCACGTGAGATGCCAGTCACAAGTAGTAGGTCCCAGATTCCCCAAGACTTGGCCACAAATCGGAGGTTCCCTGGACCCCCTTCCTGGATTCCATCGTTGCTAGAACAGCTCACAGAACTCAGGGAGACACTTCTTACGTTTACCAGTTGATGATGCGATAAAGGATGTGACAAAAGATGATGAAGAGATACACAGGGGGCGTCTGGGAGGATCCTGGGTTCCTGTCCCCTTGGAGAGTTTGGGTTGTGCCACCTCCCCGGCAGGTAGCTGTGTTCACCACCCTGGAAGCTCTCCGAACCCCAGGACTTTTGGGATTTTAATGGAGGCTTTTCCAAGAAGGCTTGATCAATCCTTAAGTCCATTTCCTAGACTTCCCTCTCCCCTTCCTAGAAGATGGAAGGGTAGGGCTGAACATTCCAAGCTTCTAATTATGGCTTGGGTTTCTGGTGAGCAGCCCCCATCCAGGATCCCACCCAGAGTCACCTCATCAGAACAAAAGACACTGCTACCACCCAGGAAATTCCACGGGATTTAGGAGCTCTGTGTCAGGAACCAGGGTCAAAGACCAAATATTAGAACAGAAGATGTTCCCCGTGCTCTTACCACTTAGGAAAACTACAAGGGTTTTAGGAGCTCTGCGCCAGCAAGCAGGCGCAGAGACCAATATATACTTTTTTCTATTATTTCATAGCAATGGTTTCATGGTTTACAGTCTCTCTGTGGCCCAGAGTGATAGCTATCAATCCTGGCTGAACTTTAGATTCAATTAGGAAGATTTAGAAACTCCCCATACCCAAGCCTTACTCCCAGAGATTCTGATTTAATTGATGTGGGATCTGGGCATTGGTATGGTTTTAAAGCTTTCCAGGTGATTCTAATGTGCTAGAGGGTCCTTGAGCAGAGAGCCTCATTCTACTGTCAGAGAGTAAGCAGATACTTGCAAAACCTCAATAAGCAGCAGCAGAATCACAGGGGGGCCACTTTAAAATATACACACACATACATTAATTTCATGAGACCCACCTTAGACTTAATGATTCAGAATATCTAAGCACAGGGGCTGGCACTCTGTATATGATCCACGATATTAGTAGGAACCACTAATGGAAGACAAAAAGCACTGTGACCCCTAAAAAGTGAGGGTTATAATTAAGGACGAGATCATCATGAGGATGAACTCAGTTCAAATTAAGCCCATTGCTTGGCACATGCAAAGCACTCCGTAAATGTGAGCTGCTTTTATTATTCCAAGAATGAACGTGATCACGTGAGATCACGCAGAGGGTATCATGTTAGTCAGCATGTAGTGACCCCTTCTAGAACAGGACTCGACTACAGTCCCTGGGGGAATGCCCCTCATTCCCAGATCCCCATCATGCTCCAGCTCGAGGTCACACTGCTGGGAGCACCGGGCTCTTCCCTGCAGGGACCTCTGCCCTTCCACAGTGGTTGGCTCCCAGCACTTCTTTCCCACATCCCTCTCTCGGACAAGGGTTCATCGTGGAGCCCATAATCGATATAGAATCTATAATTCTATAATCAGAGGGGGGGAGTTTTGAAAGAAAAATGACTTAAAAATTATGCAAACTTAGGTGTGAATGGAAAATCACAGCACACTCAAATGGAAGGCAGCAAATACCGTAAGCATCACAAAATCCAGAGAAACGACATGTCTGTTAATTAACTGTTATCCTTCTTTGTCCTGCATCTTTTGACTGCCTTACTCTTTTTTTTTTTAAAGATTTTATTTATTTATTTGTCAGAGATAGAGAGAGAGTCAGGCAAAAGGGGAAGCAGACTCCCTGCTGAGCAAGGAGCCCGATGCAGGACTCGATCCCGGGACCCTGGGATCATAACCCAAACCGGGGGCAGACGCTTAATCAACTGAGCCACCCAGGTGTCCCGACTGCCTTACTCTTTGATCTCTTCTTCATGAGGAAATCACTCTGTCTTCCTCTCGCACAGCAGAGCGGAATGTGCCCCCCATTACTGTTACGTTAGAAATGTTTCAGGCACACTCGTTGTTGGAAATAGTGTGCAAATTTTTAAAATTGCTGTCAAATTTGGAAAGCCTTCTGCCAAGCTTCGTTTCCATATGATCTGTTACCTAACATACTTGTTTACAGTAAGGGCACAGGTGTGTGCCCTCTAAACACAGGAATTCTGGGAAAATTCAATTACATCCTATTCCCTTTGATAAGAAAAAAAATTATAGGGTGCTTTTGTAATTGTGTATGTTGTATATTATATAAACTCCTTACAGGGGGAAAAACTTCCACTTTCGACTAGGTGTTATGAGAAACAATCTCTTATAATTTTACTGGTCTGGTGGTTGGAAGGTTTCTCCACAGACTGGCTTCTGGCTCCTAGCATTTTATTTTATTGATTTTTAAAGAGATTTTATTTATTCATTTGAGAGAGAGAGCACAGGCAGGGAGAGGGGCAAAGGGAGAAGGAGAAGCAGACTTCCCGCTGAGCAGGGAGCCCCCCCCCCACCACGTGGGGCTTGATCCCGGGACCCTGAGATCGTGACCTGAGCCAAGGCAGATGCTTAACTGACTGAGCCACCCAGGTGCCCCTTGCTCCTAGCATTTTAAACCTTATTTCTCCTGTGTGGGTGGAGGTCATATACCTGTCCACAGCCAGGTGCTGTAACATGGAGTAATATCTGCATAAGGTCTCTCTCTGGACTGTCGTGAACGACACAAGATGTCGGCACCTAGGGGTGAGGAACCTGGCTGGAATCCATTTCCACACTGGTGCAGCTCACTTCCATCTTTTCATAGCTGGAAATGACTGTGAACCTCATACATACATCCCACTAAACTCAAACTACGAGTACCTCAACTCAACTTTACCCTTAGCTTTATTCCAAAAATGCCCACAGCCAGTCGAATGCTACCTGATCAAGAGGGGAGGTTTAACAGAGGGGAAGTCAGTGAGGAAAGAGCCATGAGTCATAACTGATGCCAATTAAAATAGCTCACTTATGCAAATATGAGTAGGTGCACATATTGCTAGGAATTGTCCCGGAGACCTAGGAGAGACCAAGAAGCGAGGAACCCTGGAGTTTAAGCTTTGCAATGAATACATCCCTTACCCTCCCAGCCAACCCCCCAACCTCCTGGTTGTGCAGTATGAATTACAGGAAAAATAAAATGAATAAGACCAACAACCTGAATTATTGCCGTGCCATAAATTGCCTCTGGCCCCGAAGATGGGGATCACATATGTATGGCATGTGTGAGCCTGTTTTAGATTGTGATTTTTTTTAAGTTGGATGTCATCAGTTTTTAAAATTGTTTTTTATCTTTTTATTTTTGGTCTATTTCTAGAAACTGCACCCTTCATGAGAGTTGTCAACTTTGTTTCTGCTTTTTATTTTCTGATGCCTGCTGAACAAAGCACAAAAGAGGCCACATACTTGGTCCTCCTGATTTTAGGCTAGAAGCTGTATCAGAAAGAGTAGGAGTAGAAAAATGTCCCAGGGCACATCCCCACCTTCCTCTGAGAAGTGTGTTCTGTTCCATGGTTTTCAAATTATCTGTATTCACCCATCACCGCTGCTTCTGGGAGGAAATATGGACCAGTGGCTCTCATGACCACCCAAGTGTCAGGAATCGGGAAAGAGTCCTTTTTAAATTATATGTACCAGTTTCATCCCAGGTCTCTACCCCTAGCTCTTTGTGGCCCAGAGTCAGGCCTCCAATGACCTGGATACATACACACACACCGTCAGCTAATCCACAGACGGGCCCTACCATCCTGGGATGGGGTTCATCGTCAGCGAGAAAGCTTCGTGTGTCTTCTTCCTAGTAGAAAACATGTTTCTGAAACTGAGAGGTTCTAGAAATTGAACTTTTTTTTTACTTTTATTTTTTTTATTATTATGTTAATCCCCATACATTACATCATTAGTTTTAGATGTAGTGGTCCATGATTCATTGTTTGTGCATAACACCCAGTGCTCCATGCAGAACGTGCCCTCCTCAATACCCATCACCAGGCTAACCCATCCTCCCACCCCCCTCCCCTCTAGAACCCTCAGTTTGTTTTTCAGAGTCCATCATCTCTCATGGTTCGTCTACCCCTCTGATATCCCCCCCTTCATTCTTCCCCTCCTGCTATCTTCTTCTTCTTCTTTTTTTTTTTTTCTTAACGTATATTGCATTATTTGTTTCAGAGGTACAGATCTGAGATTCAACAGTCTTGCACAATTCACAGCGCTTACCAGAGCACATACCCTCCCCAGTGTCTATCACCCAGGAAATTGAACTATTTTGAAAGTGCAATGTTGTCCGCTGTCCGCATGACTAGTTATAGTGAGGACAGTGCTACGTTCTCCTAACGACGCGCCAGTCCTCTCAAATGAGATTGGGTTTTCAGTGATTCATCTGTATCTTCTGAAACAACTAACTCAACCAATCTGGGGCCAGTGGGTTTTGCCGTGATTCCAGCAAACGTTTCCACATGTGGAAAGTTAGGCTTTGATTCTCAATTTGCTATTTTTGCTGTTCCCCTTTCATCATTGTGTTATGGCAATGTATGTTTTCAAAGGGCTGTGCCCTTTGTATTATTTAATGCCTACATATGGCGTGGGGCTTAGCCTTTTCTCCAGTGATCTATACCATGTGTTATGGGTAAAGGAGGGGGAAAAAAGGAAGGCTTTCACCAAGAACAATTAGCTAATTTATCCTATGTCTTTCTAAGTTTTGTCAAGTCTGCCCATTTGTGTGTTTTAAGGTTTCCTCCACTCACTGGTTGGTGCCTGTCAGTAAAGGATGATGTGTTTCCATTTCCACCAGGGCTTGAATGTCACACGCCCTGTCCTTTGCAACAGTATGTTCTTACATTGACACGGAAGCACGTCTCTGCAATCAGACTGGGAGTAAAACTTTTTGGCTTTTCTAATTCTTTGATGTGGACAGAATTTACAAACAATGTAAGAACTCGATTTTTACTTTGTTCATAAAATATTTCTTGAGTCTGACATGGGGTATGTTTTCATCCTCCTGGAAGGCATTTTCCTTGGTTCCAGTAAGAAAGTAATACTTTGGAGGTTTAAAAAGCCGTCAGTTACTGCTTCAACCATCTCTCACTTTGGTTCAGTCCCTCCCAACACATGCTAATCTACTTTCAAAGCACTGTGCAAATCAACTCAGAATTTTAGCATTGGACCAATATCAGACCACCTTTGGATGACGAGAGCTTCTAAATTCTACCTAGGTGGGGCCTGCGGATAGTAATCCCATTAGAAGGGGAGTAGCCAATTTTTCACTTAAATTGTATATTTGGGCGTCTCTGGGTTGGGGCTGATGGAGTCTGGGGGGCCCTAGTTTCTCTGCCATCTCCATGAAAATATGATATTTAACTAAACAGAGATTTTTTGCCTAACATCCTCAGAATGTCTTATTCTTCACAAACTGATATCTTTTCAAAATCCCATCCTTTGAGAGACAATTTTTCACACTTCCTACCTTTAAGAGAACTACACAGGCATATCTTTTTTATAGTTTACCCAGTGCTTTCAAATGCTTTCCCTTCTTTTAGGTTCTCCACACCACTGGGAGGTGTTATAAGTAAAGGGCATCACATCGAGGCTCAGGGAAGCTTGTGGCTCACCTCTTTTGGGGAAGGACCTCAGGAGCAGCGCTGGACATTTGCTCTGGGGCAATGCCCAGCTATGCATATTCGAGCTGATTCTGAATAGCCCCTTCAAGAGTCATTTGGAAAACGGTGATCAGCAGCAGCTGCTGGAGCCAAGTCTTCTAAGTTACATTTCCAGCTTTTACAGCGAATCTGGGTATGGCCTATGTCTGCCTCAGTTTCTCCACTTATTAAATGCAGGTTCACTCATTCATTCACGTGTTTGTCCATCCATCTAACAAATAATGAGCAAACACCTCCTATGTGCGAGGTATTGGCTATGTTCTGGAGATGGGGTGGTGAACAAAACCAAACATGATTCCATATTCTTATAGAGGTTGTATACCAGTGGTGGAGATCTGACAATCATTCATTCACTCAGTAGTGCTAGTGTAATAATTACAGAAACTCAGGTGAAATTACACTTGTGGTCAATGCTCTGAGGACAAGGTACCTGGTGAACTTGCCTGTTCTTAGATATGTTCAGGGAAGTATTCCTGAGGACATAACACATGAGCAAGTGGGCATGAACAAGGCAAAGGGGTAGGAGTGAGACGGGCAGGAGTAACACTAGCTACTGACCCAAAGTTGCTGCAGTAGGCAGAATAAGAATACTGAATTTGTTAGGCCCATCAATCACATGCCCTTCTTTAATAAGTGCAATGTGTTTTATATCATTTACAATAACAGTGAGCATACAGCTTGACCAGTGTGGCCACTGGATGCTCTTCACTTAGTGTTGTCCTAACCCACTGCTGGACCTTCTGAAAACCAGCTAGACTATTTGGGAAGGCCCACCAACCAACCTCAGCTGGAAATTTTCTTCTTTGTCAAGACTATGAGTTCATACCCACACCAGATGGGTTCCCAATAAATGATGATTGTGCAATCTGATTATTTTCATGTCATGCTGACTCCCTTTGGAAGATGGAAGCAGGGTGCGTGGTCCCTATCATCTTTCCAAGTGAGAGGAGAATTTCCTCATTGGGGCTGTACACCCTGCAGATTGAGAGAAAGCATGCACTTTAGAACTATATGATCATTCTGCCATATCTCCACGAATAGTAACTTTTCAACTGTAGACAATCGATTCATTTTTATCGTAGGGCACATCAGTTAAAGTAACTTGGGCTTCTGCAGCAGGTAGCTTGGAAATCTAAGTGACGTGACATGGCAGAAATTTAGTTCTCACTCATAGTAAGTCCAACAGTACCCTGGTTGGTAGACAGCCTTCCGTGGGATCACTCAGGGTAATCTTGGGACTTTGCCCTCCTCTAGGGGCCCAGTGACCTATTCACTTACCAAAAGAAGACAGAAGGGAAGCACCCATCAGACTTTTTTAGGTGTCAGACCTAGCCGTGGTGGTCTTCCCTTCTGTTCACATCCCATTGGCCTGAACAGTCACATGACCACCGCCAACAGGGGCGCTGGGAAGAGCAGGTGCATGGACAGCTGGCCCGCCTACTGCAGAGGGTCAGCTTAGCCTGGGTTAAGGGCATGTCCCCCGGAGTCAGTGTAAGTCCCAATTTTTAGACCAAACCTCCTCTATAAAATGGAAAGAAAAACTCTGGAATTAGGCATTATATATAAAATACTTAGACCATGCCTGATAAATAGTAAGGGCTCAGTAAATATTAAACCATTATTATCAACGTATTCATTTGCTACAAAGTAGAAGCAAGTTTGCAGATATCCAGTCATGTTGTATCAGCTCATCTGAGAAGTGAGCGGGGATACAAAACAATATTTCTTAATTTCTCGAAGAAAGAAAAAAACCCTCAATTTCCAAAATGTGTATAGGATTGTGATTCATGAGCTTCCTTTTAAGTTTCCAGGGGAAATTTGAGGAAGTCTCTTGACGGACAATTCTGTCGGAAAATAAACAAGCTGCGACCCAAGCTTATAAGCAGGCAATTTGGGTGTTTTAGGTAGCAGATGCCACTGGGGACTCAGAGCCGAATGCAAGTCACAGGGTAGTGGGTCCTAGGAATCTGAAGGGCCCTCTGTTCTCTCCTCCACGAGGAGCCCAGATCCAAGCTCGGGGGCGGCGTCTCCCACACCATGTGGCTTTGTTGCTGTTTCCCTAAGGGAGCATTCTGTTTGTGATTTCCCTGTTCTGGGGAGGCCGCTGTGGCTTTTCCACAGCGTCTCCGGGTCTGGGCCAAATAACCTGCCGTGTGTTTTCTCTCTTGGCCAAGAGATCAGGGCACCCCCAAGCATTTTCTGAGCAAGAGGAAGTGCTTATTGATATTCTGCCCTGGGGGGCAAATTGCAGCTGAGGGCTCTGATCCAGGCATGGTAGCAGACAGGGGATGAAATGCCAGCTTTCACTGTGTGCTCGGGGTCGGAATCGGGGACACGGATGAGGTTGGCGTGGCCTCCTTTTAGCAACCGATGTTATATTTAGTTTGCCTCCCACGCCCAGGAAGCCTTAGGTAAACCCTTGGAAAGAATTGGCTCAGCCGTTGCAACACGGCCTGGCCCTCCTCCAAAAGCTCTCTGCAGGGCATGCAGAGCGTATCACCTGCTGATAGCAAACCTTAAAGGAAAAAAAAGAAATTCGCAGCTTCTGAATTTGGATCGACATTATCAGATAACCATGGCAGGGAGGGAATCGCTGAGAGAGGATTCTGAAGAATTCCAGCCAAAGCTGTCTAATAAAATTCCCATATTTAATCCACTTTATAGAATAAAACACTTGGGGTGCTGGGGAATCTTGTTAAGGTAGTCTAGAGTGAGCCCTTCTGTTCTGTCAAGGCTACATCACAACCACCCAAGGGAAATACTTGTCTAGACTGGTTATAACTATAAAAAGTAAAATAAATTAAAGGTGTTTCTTTGGTTCCAAGTCCTTTACATATACATTAATTCTCCCAAGGATCCTCTGAGGTAGCTACTATGATTACCGCAGTTTACAGAGAAGACATGGAGGTTAGGTCACCCAGCCCCAAGGTCACCTAGTGACTAAGAAACAATCTCAGGCCAGATTTGCATCAGCTCTTCATCACTGGGTTTAGAAATTGTAGAGAATGCCAATAAACATACTGCAATATCAACCTGTACTAGCAGGAGGACCTTCCTGATGCCCACCCTGGCTCTCACCTCGGTCATGACGAGTTTCGGGTCAACATGGCAGCTGTGTATTTGGTAATCCTTAAGACACGGTCTTTGGGTTGCCTTTCTCCTCTTCTGAAACTACTTGTCTGCACTTTCTTTGTTGTGTTAGGAATGGAAGGGTAAAAATAGAGCTCTTTCCCAAAAAAATCCCTGTGAAATACCCAACTTCTGCCTGTAAGCCTAGATTCAATTGCTTTGGTCTAAGTTAGATTTTATTTATTTCAGAGAGAGAGAGAGAGAGAGAGATTGAGCGTGCAAGCATGTGGCAGGGGTGGGGGTGCAGAGGGAGAAGCAGACTCCTCGCTGAGCAGGGAGCCCGATGCGGGGCTCGATCCCAGGACCCTGGGATCATGACCTGAGCCGAAGGCAGGTGCTTAACTGACTGAGCCACCCAGGCGCCCCAAGACATTCTGGATGATAATAGCTGACAATTTATATGAGCACTTTTCATGTATATATTGAATCCTCAAGGCAAACAAATGAGGGAGGTACCATTATTGTCCAATGCTATGCACAAGGAAGCTTTAAGTCAGTCACTCAAGATCAAACCGCTAGTGAGTCGTAGGGCCACGATTCAAACCCAGTCCTTTTGAGTTCAGAATTCAGGGTTTGAAGCACTCAGCAGTGCAGCCTACACGGGAAAGCAACATGAGAATCGGCTGCCTACAAAGCTCTTGCTGAGGCGTGGAGTCCTCACATTATCTCCCTTCTCCTGTTTTAGTTGCCTACTTACCATTCCTATGGCCTCATGAATCACAGATGCAAATGTTCCCACCTTGTATCATTGTTGTTTTCATCAATCAAGTATGTCTTGATTGGGGCAGGGGGACCTGGGAGTGGAACCATAAAGGAAGCTTAGAGCTCTAGGGCTACATCTCAGTTTTACCACCTGCTAGTTGTATGACCATTATCTTGTTAATGAACTTCAGTTCCCTCCACTGTAAAATGAGCATAAATGAGACCCCAAAATGTTGGTGTCATGAGTGAGATATTGCATTGCAAAGCTCTTAGCATGGTTCTGGGAGACAGTAAGCATTCAATAAAAAAAAAAAAAAAAGGTAGCCACTGTGTTGACACTGTTTTACCTTTCAATCAACCAACATTTATTGAGTTCCATGCCAGTCAGTGTGCTGATACTGAGGGAGAGACACAAAAGAAGAGGATAAGATATTTGCGGCAACTTCCAAAGCAGCTGGGGAAATCAGTCAGGCAAGTGGGGGAGAGGTAATGGCCATGCCTGGTAGGAGTCGAAGGAGGCCAGGAGAAGGTCAGACGACAAACACTGCTGGTTTTCCGGGGTGCTCAGAGCAGGATTCAAAAAGAAGAAGAGACAGGATTTGTCCAGGCTGTAGTTCAGGGGAGGGTTTCCACATAGAAGAACAGTCAAGCAAAGAGGAAGAAGCATACAACATATCCACGTTACCATATATGATCAACCTCCTAAGTGGCTTACAGTAGGGGTGGGGGGTGGGAAGGGGGGCAAAGAGATACAAGGACACAAATCGGAATGAATGGAACGAGGAACAGAAGGCAGAAAAAAGCTTATGATTTGCTCAACCGTATGAATTACTATTGCAGCCAGAAATAACACCAAGGATTCCCAGTTCCTAGCTAGATTCTCCCTAGGAGACACTGTGCGTTCCCAGCAAAGGAGGGGTTTACACTACCTCCTTTTTCTCTGGACTCTGCTTGTGATAAAGTACAAACCAAAAAGAAGGGGTAAGATCCATAAACATCAACAGTTGGACAGTATAGCCCGTCAGAGGTACCTGCCTGTTTGTTTAATCTTTCAGTTTCACGACAGATTTGCCTTTGCACACACACATCTGGGTGGAATCAAAGCCATCTGCTAGAGAGGGCTGGTCTTGTCATTTATAAACTGTTTGGGTTACCCTCTGGTTCAGGGTCTGCTGACTCTTTTCACAACTTTCCAAGCCAGTGATTTAACAAGAATGTTCTGGACAAGCAGACACTCAGTTCTCAGGCCGGGAGGAAGTGCCCAGTGTGGAGGCGGGAGGGAGGATCAGAACCGAATGTGGAGTTCCTGGTGAATCTCAGTTTTCAAAAATGCTCAAATCTCCTGCTTTCTGCCCCTCCCAGGCATTTGCTGAGGGCCAAGACTTGGGAGTAGTTCATTTGCTTTGTTTTCTCATCCAGCTTTGTGCTGTTCTCCAAATTGCTCATGCTGGTCAGAAATTCATGTGAATTCATTTGCATCTTAAAACTCACTGCCAAATCAATTCACAGTTTTCTGTGCCACTGGGAAAAATACACAGCCATACACTCCCAATTATTTTCTTTTTCCTAGCTAGTGATTTTATTTTTTTTCCCAGTTGCATTGAGATATAATTGACATAAGTACTGTATAAGTGTAAGGTGTACAACGCTGTGATTTGACTTACATATATCATGAGATGATTCCTACAATAAGTTTGGTTAACATACATCATCTCATTAGAAAGAAAGAAAGAAAAAAGAAGGAAGGAAGGAAGGAAGGAAGAGAAAGAAGAAAGAAAGAAAGAAAGAAAGAAAGAAAGAAAGAAAGAAAGAAAGAAAGAAAGAAAGAAA
>NW_023270453.1:8465534-8465700 GCF_011800145.1 Mirounga leonina
AAAGAAAGAAAGAAAGAAAGAAAGAAAGAAAAGAGAGAAGGAAGGAAGGAAGGAAAAGAAAGAAAGAAAAAGAAAAAGAAAGAGAAAGGAAAGAAAGAAAGAAAGAAAAAGAAGAGAGAGAAGGAAGGAAGGAAGGAAGGAAGGAAGGAAGGAAGGAAGGAAGGAA
>NW_023270453.1:8465710-8518213 GCF_011800145.1 Mirounga leonina
GAGAGAAGGAAGGAAGGAAGGAAAAGAAAGAAAGAAAAAGAAAGAAAGAAAGAAAAGGAGAGAAGGAAGGAAGGAAGGAAGGAACGGAGGGAGGGAGGAGGAAGGAGAGAAAGAAAGGTTTTTTCCCTTGATGAGAACTCTTGGGATTTATTCTCTTAACAACGTATCTATATGCCGGACGGCACTGTTCGCTGTAGTCACCAGGTCGTACACTAAATCCCCAGGACTTTTAAATCTTATCACTGGAAGTTTATACCTTTTGAGCCCCTTCCTCCAGTTTCCCCACCCCCTGTCCTCTGCCCCTGATAACCATAAGTCTGATCTCTTTTGCTATGAGTTTGCTTTTTGTTTTGTTTTTAGATTCCACACAGAAGCGAGATCATACAGTATTTGTCTTTCTGTGTCTGACTTATGTCACTTAGCATGATGCTCTCAGTATCCATCCATGTTGTCAAAAGCAAGATTTCCTTCTTTTTTCTGGTCGAATAATATTCAGTTGTGTATATATACTACAACTTCCTTATTCATTTATCCACTGACGGACAATCTGGTTATTTCCATGCCTTGGCTATTGTAAATAATGCTGCAAAGAGGGGCGCCTGGGTGGCGCAGTCGGTTGAGCGTCCGACTCTTGATTTTGGTTCAGGTCATCATCTCAGGGCCATGAGATCAAGCCCTGTGTCAGGCTCCATGCTCAGCAGGGAGTCTGTTTCTCTCTCTTCCCTCCCCTCTCTGGCCCTCCCCCTGCCTGTGCTTACTCTCTCTCTTTATTTTATTTTTTTAAAGATTTTATTTATTTGACAGAGAGAGACAGAGTGAAAGAGGGAACACAAGCAGGGGGAGTGGGAGAGGGAGAAGCAGGCTTCCCGCGGAGCAGGGAGCCCAATGCGGGGCTCGATCCCAGGACCCTGGGATAATGACCTGAGCCAAAGGCAGACGCTTAACGACTGAGCCACTCAGGCACCCTACTCTCTCTCTTTAAAACAAATAAATAAATCTTTTTAAAAAAACGATGCTGCAAGGAACATGGGGGTACAGCTTGTCATTTTAGCTTAGCATCATGCTGTACCTAAAACGAGCAGACTTTGGGGTCGAACTGATACATGTTCACCTTACCTGTCTCCACCAAATACAGGTCCATCGTATACCTGTTGCATGAATCTGGCAAGCTCTTTAGTTGTTCCGAGCCTCAGTTTCCTCATCTACAAAATGGGGGGATGAAAATCAATTTCTTGTATGATTGTTTTGAGAAGAAGATATCCTACCTAAAGCACTTAGCATATTGTATAGCGCACCCAAGGTGCTCAGTAAATAGTAGTAGTTTCATCATCAATTCTTCATTCACCATTTAAGCACTCCTGGAAGTCTAGCCTCGCTTGGAGGGCCCTTGGCAGCAGCTTCAGGGAGGAATTTGAAAGGGCTTACAATAAAAACCACCTTGATATTTTTCACATGCATTACCAATTTCAAACCAAGAGTGGGAGAGCCTGGAAAATATAGAACTGGTCTTCACATATACCGCTTTATGTATTAGAACAATGTCCTCCCCCCTCCCAGCACTGACTACGAAACAAAGCCCCTCCTTCCCTTCGCCTCTGCTTTTCTGGAGGGCTGGGTATCTCCACATATGGAGAACAGTTTCTCTGTAGGGCCTTTAGTACACTAGAGATTCCAAAACAAAGTAGACCCCAGTAGGATACGGGCTCCACTTTGGTGAATCAGCCTGCAATCAGGCACCGTCTCTGGTATTACCATGTGGTTTGAATTAAGGAAGAAACTGCAGTCCCAGACTTCAAGGGTTAGCTCTTAGCCCTGTGCAAAAGCCCATGGGCTGGTAATACCACTCATGGGCAGACTGGAGAGACGCTGAGCCAGTGAGAACCTTCTCCACCCCTGCTGAATTGTCAGCCTCACCAGCCTCCAGATCCTTCTTTGTGCATTTACACTTCAGTAACTTGGGTTAAGAGTACGATGGATCGATGACCCATTAAATGGCATTTAAGAGCAGTTATTAAAACCAGGTTGGAAGACTACCTCACCCAATTGAATATGATGTATGCTTTGTTAAGATCCTGTGGCATTTGATAAATGGGGCCTGTCCGGGAAAGAAAATTGTGTCTGTGGCTCAAAGAATTAAAGTCAATGTCCTTCATTAGAAGAAAACTCACATCGCCTTTAAAGACAATTGCTGATTATTTCTAGCCTACCAATGATCTAAAGTATCACCAATTAAAAGGGTAACGACAGAGTCAGGTTTGTGTGCAGACCCTGCGTTTCGCACGGGCACTCTGAGGGTGGGACATTAGTGCAGGGTTTTGGACCCAGGGCCTCGTGTCTGTGATATCCTCCAGGTGCTGCCCTGGAGGAGTTTGCCCATGACCCCAACGATCACATAGGCTGCCAGCAGGTGGGGATGGGGAAATGCCACCCTGGGCCCGTGAAGCCAGCATCTGCAAGGGCTGCCGGACGTTGCTCATGCGGCGTCCCTTTCCTATTACTTGAACCGCCGGCGCCACTGAGCATGTAGGAAAGGGGACTCTCCTTCTGTGTTTCTGCAAACACAGCCCCAACCAAAAGAGAAGCAGCGAAGACTGGGTGGAGAACTGGAAACCGGGCACGTTTCAGTCTGTTTCTTCACTGACATGCTGGCACAGTGCCGGATCCTTCGTTTTCGCTTCTCATTTGTTTATGTAAAGAAGGAATAAGGACCGGCTTCTGCCCTATGACGATTCCTCGTTTGATGATGACGGGCGGAGTTCTGCTACTTTCCAGAGGGTGGTCGATCCCGCCAGGTCATGACAACAAGCAGTTCTTTCGAGCTGGGGGAATCATGCCATTGCTCACCTTAGGATAACAGGAAATGTTGTAGATGTTATGGGAGGGTGTTCACAAGTTAGTGGTATGTGGGAACAAAAACAGGATACATCATATTCAGACAAAGCAATCCCCATTTGGTAAGGGGCAGAACATCTATATGTTCAAGGAGTCAGGTGGAAGGCGCTCCATTATCATACCAGCAGACACTTTTGAGGTACCAGGTGTATGTTCTGGAGACATTATACAATCTAATCCTCACCACAGCCCTGCTGGGCAATGACTGTTACCACCGTCTCTATCTTATGCAGGAAGACACTGAAACTTTACACTTTACCTAATTTGCAACTAGCCCTCGGTAGGAAGTGATGGAGCCAGATTTGAACCATGGCGGGTGCTTCTACAATTCATGCTCTTTGCCACCATGCTGTATTAGAGCAGTTATTTCTGGGTAGTAGAAATACAGAGACATATTAACATCCTTTCACTTTTCTGTGTTTTCCAATTTTGCTTCTGACAATGAGCATATACTACCTGAAAAATTTAAAAAATAGAAAGCATAAAGAGGGGGTGAAAAACCATATACATTGTGAAAAAAAATCCTTCATCTCAGAGATGTTCGTTAAACCAGATTTAATTGGCTCTAAAACAAGACACTTCTAATTTAAGATGGAAAATCTGAAAGAACATCTTAAGAAAAGAACTCCAAAACTTGGAAACCCGAAGCGAACAGATAGTCTCACCTACCACTTCTCTGCAAAGTTTGAGGTCATAATTCACGGCCATCCTCAGTGTTCTTCCTGTAGATCAGGATGACACCCCGGGCTCCAAGCCTGGCCCTAACCTTCCTCTGTACCCTCTGTCTCTCCTCCTCCTGAATCTTCCAGCGGCTTTTCCTGTAAAAACTCCCCCTGCTTCTTTCATCCTGTTTCCCCTCTGTGGTTTTTTCTTGGTCTGCATTCAAACTCAGACCTTCCCATCTATCCCCAAAGCAAGTTCTCTCAAGTGGCTGTGTTCCCAGGATGGCGCACTAACTTTCCTTCCTTGCCTACCAGCAAGCAGGGGGAGTGTGCTGTTCTTGGAGACCCACATCCTCACCACCCCCTCCATAAGCCCTCCTGATCTTGGCCCCTGCCCCCACTGCCCCTGCTTTCCTCAGAAGCCACCAGGGACCATTCACTTGTCACATCCAATGCCAGTCTCCCACCCTCTTCAATGGGATCAGCTTCTCGCTTGAAGGCGCCCAGTACCCTTGACTTCTCTCTCCCCGTGCTACTCTCCTCCTCTTCCTTCTCAGCTTCCATTGCTGGTGTCTTTTGTTCTTCATTCCACCTAAATGGAGGAAGCCGAAGATCAACTTCCAGTCTTGTTCTCTTCTCTCTGTATACAGTTAACCCTTGAATAACACGAGGTTGAACTGCATGGGTCCACTTACATGTGGATTTTTTTTTTTTTCAGTAAATACAGTATAGTGTTATAAATGTATTTTCTCTTTCTTATGATTTTCTTAATAACATTTTCGTTTCTGTAGCTTACTTTGTTATCAGAATACAGCATATAATATATATAACACACAAAATCTGTGTGAATCAACTGTTTATGTTATCGGTAAGGCCTCCAGTCAACAGTAGGCTGTTACTAGTTGAGTTTTGGGGGAGTGGAAAGTTATACAAGGATTTTTGACTGTGTGGGAGGTCAGCACCCCCAACCTTTGCATTGTTCAAGGGCTAACTGTACTCCCTTTGAATTTCAGTATGTTTTGAGCATGTTCACCAACATAATTTATTCACAGCTCCCAAATATATAAGGGAAGCTTACATTCTGTTGGACAAGAGGACAATAACTACACAAGCAAGATAAGGTCATCAGGAGGGGCTTTCTGACATAATGACATCTGAGCTGAGACCCAAACGATGAAAAAGAATGAGGCAAGCAAAGTTCTAGAGGAAGAACGGAGGGCAGAGGAAAGAGCAGGTGCAAAGGTCCTAAGGCAGAAAAAAATATGGTATGCTCTAGGAAGAGAAAGAAAACAGCATGGCTAGAGGGTGGTGAGCAAAGGAGAGAGTGGAAGAAAGAATGTCTAGAAAGGTAGATTCTTCCAGGAAATGTTAAATTCCTACATCATTTGGCAATTCTCTCACTGTTATCATTCTGCCTTGTCATGGCATTATTCACATAATGTCTTACATCTCCTACTGTAGGCCTCTCAAGTGGAAAGATCAGATCTTACTTGTTTTTCTATCCCCTCCAGCACTAGATAAACACAGTATCAAAATTAGCTGAATGTTAGCGAAGGAGATAAGACAGAAATGGAATCTGCTAAGAGACAGACTCTCCCCAAGTTAAAAACCAGTCTTCGAATCGCTCATCAAAATGGTGCCAGAAATGACATCACACTGAAACATCCGTGAAAGGTAGCCAGAACGACCACGCCAAGTGTCCCTCTCTCTTCTGTCTCCGCCTGCCTGGGAATTTAGCATCCCCCAAAGCCACTCATCTGGGACAAGATTTCAGGGCGTGTGCCTGTTTTTCATCTCCGCAGGACCAGCTGTGGGTGGAGGAAAATTCCTAACACAGGATAAGGTCACACTGAATTGACCCAGAAGGTTTTCCTGGGGAAGCAGTCTGCACGTTGCAAAGCCGGTAACCACTGCGCATTGAACGTTCTCTGGGACGTTGCAGTCTGTCAGGAGGAGGGTTGACTCGAGATGATATGGAGAATGACTAGCGTCTTATTTCGTGCATTCCACGGAGACACACGCACAGATGTGGATGTCTGCTCTCCATAACCATCACCTCTAGAACAAAACACCGAGAAGTCTCGGCAGTTCAAGGTGCAGCCTGGCGTTGGAAAATCTAGTGTGAAAGAAAAGCACTCAGGTTCCCCCCGACCCTCGGTAGTCGTCCCAACACTGCTGTACCTCTGACACCCAATATGTGACAGGTCAAGCCATTCTGCAGCACCAGCTGAGTTATAGTTTAAGTCATTCTGAATTGTCCACCCGGAGATGGTGTCAGATCCCACAGGTTGAAGACCCGGTCCTACGAGACCACCCCCCCTCCAATTCAGATACCACCTGCAAGCCCAAGTTGTCACCTGGGCTTTTGACCAACCAGCTATAGCTCGGGGGGGTCCCAAGAAGCCCTCCTCAGGTTCGATGGATTTGCTAGAGCAGCTCACAGAACTCAGGGAAACATTTTACTTACTAGATCACTGGCTTATTATAAAAGGATAGGACTCAGGGAACGGCCAGATGGAAGAGAGGATAGGGTGAGGTGGGTGGGAAGGGGGTGCAAGTTTCCATGCTCTCTGAGAGCACCACCCTCCATGATTCCCTACGTGTTCACCAACGCAAAGCTCTCAAAACGTCACCGTTTTGGTTTTTTTATGGAGGTTTCATTATGTAGGCATGATTAATTAAATCGTTGGCCATTGGAGACTGATTCAACCTCCAGCCTCTCTTCCACCCCTGTGATTGGGAAGTTCCACACGATTGGATCTCTTGGCAACTGCCCCCAACCTTTGGGGCTTTCCAAAAGTCACCCCGTTAACATAAACTCAGACGTGATTGAAAGGGGTTTGTTATGAATAACAAAAGACAACTTTACCACTCTTTCCATTTAGGAAATGCCTAGAGTTTTGGGTGCTCTGTGCAGGAACAGGGATGAAAGCCAAGTATACATTTCTTATTATAAATCACAATATCACACCTAGGTTTATCAGCTTGGCAGGCTTTATTAACTGTCACTTACCCACCCTGGGCCTCAGTGTCCTTATCTACAAAATAGGGATTTATAAAATCTAACTAATATGGTTGGTGTGAAGATCACAAGTTTGTGAAATTGCTTTGTAAGTCCTGAAAGGGCCTAGAACATTTAAGTATGTTTGAAGCTTTTGAGAAGTCCTGGCGGTATCCATTCTGGTCTTCATTATATGGAGCTACAAGAACGAAATATGCCCAGAGTTCCTTTTGACTAAGTCTGGCCCTAGATGTGAGCTCCTAGGACCCATGCTGTATTTTCCAAATCAGGCAGATGAGCACACCAAGAAAACTCAACTTGAAGTCACACACTAATTTCCACATGAGCGAAATTGCTGTGTAAGTAAGCAAGGCTGTACCTAAAAAATTAAGCTTTAGAAAATACAAGCAGAAAACCTCTCATTTAGAACATACAAAAGCCCCTCTCATAAACTGCCCCGTACTAGGACCAACAATTTGTACCCTGGGCACCGTGGCAGACCTGCTTTGACTGAGTTAACTGATCTGGAAAGTGAGAGGCCTTTAACAGTGGCTACATAGTGATGGAAGATCGTTCGATTCCAGGTTTGGGATTATATTTAATTCAGTGAAAGATCGAATGAGTCCTAAAAATGAGCAAGTTCCAGTTCCCACACCACAGCAGTTAGCCATCCTTTAGGGGACACATCTATTGCAAATGCCAGAAGGTGTTTGAACAGTCAAATAAATTATTCGTATTTTCCCTTTTAAAAATCCTCTCTTTCCACTGGCTTATCAATTCTGCTGGTACTGTCTCCCCATCTCTACCACCTGCCATCTTTTTCGACCCTTTTCCCCCCAAGCTTGTACCTTTGAGCTGCCCACTCACTGCCCTGAACTCCTCCCCCAACCTTATCCTACCATCTTTGACTGTGTTTGTTTCACCCACCACGGGATACGTCCCTTGTCTGCTAAAGTACTGGTACCTTCAGTGGTTCCTGTTTGCCTCTTTCCAGGGCCAAGCACTGCAGCAGCGAAGCACTTTTTTTATGTGGAATTATCCGCTCAACTCCCAATGTATAAAGCAGGTTGGAAGGAGGACATTTTAACAGCATAACCGTACAGCATCAGGCTATGACAAGGCCATTCAATGGGAAAGATATTTGGTTGCACAAGAAAGAAAGAGCCCTACAACACTTGGATAAGTCCTTTGTGGACACTCACAGGTCTGATGAAAAGGCCAATACAGGGTTCGTCTTGTTGGCTCTTGATGGCATGAAGAGTCACCTCACCAGCAAGGCATTTCCGAAAATTCTAAACAGACCCAACGTGTCAAGATAGACACACCAACTGACTGACTAAACACACCACTCACTTGGCAAGTAATCTACTTGGCTGGTTCTTTGATATGCAATTTTTGGAAAGGCTTTATTTTTTTAGAGCACTTTTAGGTTTACCACAAAATTGAGAGGAAGGTACAGCGGATCTCCCACACACCTCCGCCCCCACGCACGCATAGCCTTTCCCGTCATCAGCATCCCCGCCAGATGATATGGTTGTTACCAGAGATCAAGCCACGTGACACATCAGTCACCCAAAGTCCACAGTTTACCTTAGGGTTCACACTTGGCATCGTACGTTCTATTTATCATCCCCATAGTTGTGCTTTGTGTGGCTCATGACATATGACAGAGACAGGCTGCCATGTTGATTTTTAACCAGTCAATTACTTTTACAGCTCAACTGGGAAAAGGGTGTAAGAGAAAAGAAGTGCAAGTTGGAGGGTGTAAAACAAAAGACAAGAAGCACCTGGGTGGTTCAGTCAGTTAAGCATCTGCCTTCGGCTCAGGTCATAATCTCAGGGTCCTGGGATCGAGCCCCGCATTGGGCTCCCTGCTCTGCGGGAGCCTGCTTCTCCCTTTCCTTCTCCCCCTGCTCATGCTCTCTCTCTCTCTCTCTCAAATAAATAAAATCTTAAAAAAAAAAAAAAAGAAATGAAAATGTACTCAGTGAGTGAAAGACACATCTGTGTGATTAGGGAAATGATATGAGGCACACAAACAAGTGACCGTTATATAGGAGCACCTGAAGTCTTTGCTGTGATGAGAAAAATGCTTACTTCTCCTGAGAAATCCCCTGACTCCTGAGGAGAGCAGGGGATTCTGGGTAACCAGCCCGTCTCAGCTCCCCGATTCCAGGCTCAGATCTTCAACCCGTCAGATACAGTCCTTTGTGTTCAGGGAAGGGCCTGTCTGGAAAGTTTGATCTTGTAGCTCTGAAGTTCAGGAAGGATTCATGGGCCTCTCATTTCCCCGGCCGCCCCTCCTCCGTTCTCCCTGCCATGGCCAGGCATGCTGGCTTTGGCAGGCTTAGAAGCAAACAGTTAGGGGTATATAGGATCCCTTCCTCTGCGCTGTTCCGTCCCAACTCATAGTTATGGGGCCCCAAATTATTCTGCACCGGGATCCTGTTTTTTACCTCCCTAAACCACTTGGCATGTTGCTCTGGGAGAGGGGCAGGCAAATCCTAGAGGATGTGTGATTTATGGCTTCAGTTGCAGCCAGATAAAAGGGAAACTGGGGTATCTGCCCCTGGCCTGGTCTGGCTTATTTCTCAAAACCTGGACTAATGAGCAAGGAAATGAAAGATCTAGTTGCTGGTGATAAATGGATAAGGAGAAACAACAGACAAATGCACGGTTCTCTTCCTTGTTTAAATGTGGGGGTGGGGGGTCCAGATTTCCAGGGGAGACCCTGGGTGTAGAATCGAGAAAGCTTTATGGAATGACTTGTCACGCAGAGCATGTCAAGTCTCCCAGCTCAGTTTATATAACGCTCCGTTTGAGAGGCGGAAACCAGTTCAGATTTGAACCTCCGCAGAGCCCCGCCTGGCAGACTTGCAGACAGCGGTGCCCGAGAGACATCTCAAACTTTACGACTACATATTTAAGCATTTATGAGACTTGAACTGTGTTCTGTTAAAATGAAGGGGGGAGGGCGAGCAAAGAAAAAAAATCCTGAGACTTCCAGCAAGGGTAATTAGCCCCAAATGTTTCATAAAGAATTTGATAGCGTTCTGGTTTTAAGTTCCTTTCCCAGGTCTGCTGTAGGAGGGAAAGAGAAGAAAGGAACCTATTAAAAATTCACCACTGCCTTAAAAAAAAGTCTTATGACCAAACCAAGCATCTGGACTCGTCATGTTTAGAAGGAGACTAACCACACAGACCTCATCATCCCGAGGTAACAGATAAAAATTTTGCTGAAGAGAAAGTATTTAAGACACGGACTTGGCAGTTTTCACCAGACCCACCCGAGAAATGCTTTTCTTTTTGCTCCCTCGTCTACTTCACTCTACATCTGGTCTGTTGGTTCTAGGTTTGGGGTTAGGGCAGCCTGGTGCCTTCCCAACTCCCCGCCAGCTCAGGTGTATTTCTCCGTTATTCCCATCACACCGTTGCTGGTGAAGAGGCATGGAGGCGGACACAGGGTAAGGCCAATGCGGAGCCCCACTCACATGACATCACATAATCATGGCCTCACCCGATAATGCTGACCTCCCCACGATGAGATCCATACCCCAGGACTGTCCTCATCAGACTGGGTCTCACAAAGACTCAGAGAGTCAATGGTCTTCATTGGAAGGATAGGGGTCGCTTCCTATTTGCTGCTGCACGCACAGGCAGAGAAAGCACATCATCAGCGTGCATTTGTTAACCCTTCCCGTCTTACAGAGAAGCCATTAGTCAGCAACCAAGGCAGCGTTGGTCTCCAGAAACAGCTACAAACATAGCAACAGGGGTTTTCTGTCTAACCAGGGAAAACACCTTGAACATGAAGCAGACCAAATAGTGTCATGCTCTGTCAGACCCTAGCGGGTGTGTGGTCCCCATCTCATAAAAGATCCCCAAGAATAAACAGACCACCCTGATGGTTTCAGTGTTCACCTGCCTGAAGGGAGGTCCTGGCCAGATGGCCTCTTCTGGTTTCTCCAGCTCTTTAATTCTGTTGTCTCTAGGTGGAAGAAACATTTGAGATTTGAGTGTTCTCACGTATGCTCAAGTTATTTATGACCATATCCTCTCACTGCCATATGGAGTGTGCTTTTCTTCCCACCATAGCAGGACCCCCTGCTCTAGCCTCTTCTGAATCAGACTTTCAACAGCAGTTTAACCCATAAATGCCAACCTTCTTCCGTGTCAGGCACTTTTAAAGACAGATCATTGGCTTCTGTATTATCTGCAAAGAATAAAAATTATTGGTTTATGGTTATACATAAAACATTACTTTTGATTTAGGTCTATTTTCACCAAATTAACTATTTTGATAAAAAATTAGGGTTGGCTTCGGGGGGCCTGAGTGGCTCAAGTCGGTTGAGCATCTAACTCTTGATTTCGGCTCAGGTCATGGTCTCGGGGTCGTGGGATTGAGCCCCACCTTGCGCTCCACGCTCAGCGTGGAATCTACTCCAGATTCTCTCACTCCCTCTCCCTCTGCCCCTGTCCCTGCTCTCTCTCTCTCTCAAATGTAAAAATAAGTCTTTAAATATATATATTTAAATTTAGGGGCACCTGGGTGGCTCAGTCATTAAGCGTCTGCCTTCAGCTCAGGTCATGATCCCGGGGTCCTGGGATCAAGACCCGCATCGGGCTCCCTGCTCCGTGGGAAGCCTGCTTCTCCCTCTCCCACTCCCCCTGCTTGTGTTCCCTCTCTCGCTGTCTCTCTCTGTCAAATAAATAAATAAAATCTTTAAAAATATATTTAAATTTAAATAATGGATATAAATTTATATTTATATAAATTTAAATTATATATTTATATATAATTTAATATATATTACATTCTATATATATACATATCATATATATATATGATATATATATTTTTTAAAGTTAGGGTGGGCTTTTGTGTTCTCCTGGACATTTTGCCATGCGAAAAAGCACAGTTATTTGCAGATGTCGTAGAAATTTTCCGTATGAAACATATAGCCCATAGTTTTAGAATGACTTAACAGCATTTTATAATTCATGAAATCCACGACCCCCAAATGATCAGACATTTTATGACATAAGCCACACCACACCTTGTTTCTCTCAAGGAAGATAAAAGCAGAAGAGAACTTTTTTAACCATTTCTTTGCCATCTGGGAAGAAGCTCTCTGTTTTTGCACAAAATTCAGAGATCTTTGTAAAACAGGTGTGAAACAACTCATTCACACCTTTTCTAGGCATCTTGGTCAGAAAAATTCAAGCCGTATGTCTTCGTCCGTTCGGGCTGCTGTAACAAAATACCACAGCCTGGGTAGCTTACTAACAACAGAAGTTTGCTTCTCACACTTCTGGCTAGGAAGTCCAAGATCAAGGTGTCTGCAGATGCCATGGTGGTGAGAGCCCTTTCCTGGCTCATGGAACACTTCCTTCTGCGTCGTCACAAGGGTGGAAGAGCACTAATCCCATTCTGGAGGGTGCCCGCCTCAGGGCCTAATCACCTCCAAACTCCATCAACTGGGGGGCAGGTTTTAACATATACGAGGTGGGGTATGGGGCACAGCATCCATCTATAGCACTGTATGTCCTGACTACTGTTCTAAGAGGAGAAATCCAGGCTAGCCCTCAGCCAGCCCTGGGAAGCCTTGGCAGCCGCAGCTCCGTGACTTTTTCAGATGCCTTCAGGGTGGACCTGCCTTTCAGACGAGAATGCTGCCTTTGTTCATAGAGTTCCACCTGAGTGAGTCTGCTCTCCCACGAAGAGCACAGGGGCCCAGCGCTGCTGCCACGGTGTTGGAGAAGTCAAGACAGCCCCGGGAATGAAAGGGACAACTCATCAGTGCCTTTAATGAGCCTTTCCCAGTTTCATTTGTGGCTGAATCAGAAACTTTCTGACTCATTTACCCTGTCACAGAACAGTTTTCAGAGAGGGTCGCCCCCATCAGAAAGGACAGAGTTCCTCCATCACAGAGATACAGTGATGAAAATTTAATACGACCCAGAACAGACCCAGGCCCCTGCCTTTAGCTCTGCAGGCTTCACTGGCAGCTCCCCTGAACAAGCTAAGGGTGCATGGTGGGCATGCCAGGCCCCTCTCTGCCCCTTCCTGTCACATCTCTGGTCTTCATCTTGAGTGCACGTGTTCTGATGGCCCTGGAACAGGGTCTGACGTCTCCAGGGACCCACATCAAGCTCAAGTCATGGTTCTGGAACACCTCAAACCTTTTCTGGCATCACCCTTTGTCTACCACTTGGTTCCCCTCATGTGGGAGCCTCCCAGAAGCAGGGAGGTTCCAGGCCGGGGGAACACTGATTCTATCAGTATAGTAGGAGAGGGCTCATTCTATTCCAGGGGCAGTTATGAGCTTGTGGTGACCTTCCCCAAAAGACAAGCACACATCCTTGCTATAATTCTACCAGCCTGAGCTTCTAGGTAGCAGAAAGCCTCCCCTGGGTAACCTGGCAGGGGTCTACCACCTGAAATTCTCCCCTCATGCTTTAGTTTAATTTTGTTTTGCTTTTTGAGTCTTCATATTCTTTAGTATGCCTTTTTTTTTTTTTTTTTTTTTGAGAAAGCAGAGCTATATGTTTTCTTTTCCATCCACACTTCATATTCAACAAAATTGGGCTCTTAAGAGTCCCATGGTTCTTAGACACTGGAATTTCAAGTCTTTGATCTCCTTCTCCAACCTTCCTGCTGGTCCATCCTGCTCCCTCGCTTTGTAATCAGTGGCAGTGTAGAGTAGAAGGCTGATGGCAACTTGGCCACTGGCTGCCTATGTAATCATTGACACGCTTACCCACTCTGGCCCACAGTCTTCCTGAGCGGTAACCTTCCACGAGCCTGTGGATAAGGTAACAAGGTCAGGCTCTTGGAGAGGCAAGCTGGATAGACCCCATCTGGATGCTGTTCACCAGTAGCAGCAGTCAGACCCTTGTCCTGTCAGCACTCTCTTCCCATCACTGCTCCTGTCACCCTCCATCCCTCAATCCCTCAGAATCCACTGAATAAGAGAGTTAATACAGTGCAAAGAAGGAGAGATGGAGCCTTTCCTCCTCCAGACTCACAGTATCCGGGTTGAGAAAGAGAAATGTTCCCAGGCCAATAAATGGACATTTCACAGAAATCTAATTTTAACACAAGGACACATTTTTTTTAATGGAACAAGAAATGATGACATATATGGCACCACATTAAATTTAAAGACTCCTATCTTTTGACTATGAAATCAGTGTTACACTGTAGGATGGCCTTTCTTGGAAGTGGACCAGTAGGAATGATCCCACATCTTGTGCCTTCCAATTATGGCAGTTTGCATATTCTCAAATGGACATCTAGGGAAGGCTAAGAGGGCGGGCTTTGGTCACAGGACTTGAAGAAGCTGGCTGCTCATGGGAGGAGTCAACCCAGGACCTTGGCCTGAGTTGACACTGCTCTGAATGAAACAGCGTCAGTCCCTCCAGGGAAGGAAGGATATTGCACAAACTCCTTCAGTTTCACCAAGCAAATGGGAGTGGTAGTAACATTTCTCTCTTTCTAACTCATAGGGCCAAAAGGCTTGTGGTGGACAGGACTTGAGCAAGTATCAAGTAGTTTTCCCATATTTATTTCCGTCAAAGGGCTGCATTGTTTGCTTTTTAACACGTTGGAAATTAACACATGGATGAGTCTTACAAGTGTGTATCCCTCTACAGTTTACAAAGTACTTCCTCTCGCTGTCAGGACATTGGACCTTCGTTTCCAACCAAGGTGATGAGATGGGAAACCATTTTGCTGCCAAGGTGGGAAATCTGCTTGAACATGGGCTCTATATCGACTTCCCTTGTGACCATCCTGTTGAAAAGACATGTTGCACATTTGGAAGTTGTCAGGCAAGACAGTCACTTTGCAGCCCTGTAGATTAATCTTGTTGTTTTTGGCTCCACAAAGTCACTGGAGTTTATTTCATTCTATATTTAGTCATGCCTGCTATGAAATTAGGAATACTTTTATATTGTTGACATTTGACACATAGGCATTTTTCTGGAGGGGGAAAAAACATTCATGCTCTCACATTAATGTTGGGAAAGTACAGCTCCCCCAGAATGTGGTAGTTTCTCAAGTCAATGCCAGGGACTAACCAGCCAGAAGTTTATATGACAAATAAATCACACTCTTTATGCCGGGGAAGCCTATCAAGAGGCTGACAGCGAAGCTGGCCAAGCCAAAGTGTTTCCTGAAAAATTAGAATTCCCAGATAATGAATTACAACTTTTTACCTGATGAAAAATAAAGGCAAATTGGGTTAGTAATCTCATGATAAAATGGGAAATAAATCCAAAATATAACTAAAATCATGTGGTTAATAATTTTCAAAACCTCAAGCAATCTCCGGGGCGGTTGCGCTCCCTAATCTCACTCCACATTGATTAATCCCATGAGACTCTGAACAATTGGAACCACGAAATCGATACTGGGGTCTAATTCCCCACAGCTGTTTCGGGGGCCTTGCTTTCTCATGTGGCCCCCACTTCCTCCTAACCAGGGCCTTCTCAACCTGGGCGATACTGGCACGTCATTCCAGATCATTCTTTGTCACGGGGGCTGTTCCGAGCACTGGAGGATGTTTAGCAGCACCTTTGGCTCCTACCCGCCAGATGCCAGTAGCCCTTCTCAAGTTGTAGAGATTAAAAATGTCTCCAGATGTTGACAAATGTCCCCTGGGGTGGGGGGAGGGGGCGGGGGGAGGGGAGGGAGGGCAAAGTCTCCCCGCCACCACCCCTTGCTGAGAATCACTGTTAACTCCTCTGTGGCCGCTACAAAGCTTTGCCAAGACTTCACCTGAATGTGTGCGGTCTGAATATGTTATCATGATTTATTGAGACTTTCTAAGAACAGAGCAAAAGGCAGTACATTGAAACCACCACAGGAGTGATTTCTGAACACAAGAAAAAAAAAACTTTCAAATATTGAGATTAGTTGCTAATGACAGATATTCAGTGCCACTCCGAAAATCTTTAAAAATTAAATTACAAGGCTATCTGTAGTGGGTGGTTTAGGGAGGGGTGGGTAAATAGAATGGAATTTTCTTTAAGTCTTTTTTTCAAACTTCTCGTTTGGTTTCTTTCACATTGAACAAAAGCGTAAACAGAAAAGCGTGCAAGTACACAAGAATATGAGAGAAAAGTAAATTATTTCACGAGAGGCTTTTTTCCTTCTTTAATGATGAAGTAGGCATACAAGGGAAGAAAGAATATGCCTAAGTGAGAAACACTGGAGAATGAAATTGAGAGATTAGTGGATCATTCATAACATAATATAATGGTTACAATTAAGAGATTTGCCTTCCGATAAATGTTTCAGAACACGCATGATACTAACCGCTCTTCCATCCCTTTCGCTGGAAATGGAGTTACAGATTGAAGAGCTTTTTAAATTTTAATTTTAAGTCCCCTTTTTTTATTTCAGTTTTATTAATCTTCATCATAAATATTAATTTATGAGCACTGATGCCCAAAGGGCCTTGGAGTATGGCTCCCAGAAGATAATGAACGTCACTACCACAGTTAACCAAAAAGCAGCATGAGCATAAAAGAGCCTGATAATTTGCTATTCAATTCGAAGCAGGTCTAAACCTGAAAGACACCCCTCCTCATCCATGACCACAAGTAAAGGAACAGCACCCTAACTATAAGTAGGACATTGAAAGGCTTGGCACTGGGTTGTGGGGGGAAGGGTTGTGGTGTTGGCTTTCATTGTTCAGAGAGTGACCCTAAAGCTATTTTTCAGTGTATCTGCTGACTATGATTTTACCTCTCCCCTTTCTGCTTCCCTACGTGCATTCTCCATGGGGTCAATTATCTCAGATCTTGCTGGAAGCACCTCTGTAATCACAGGAGGAGCTCCTTTACAACCCACCTGATATTTGCTATTATCAAAATGAGAGTTATTCTTTCCTCTCTCCAAAGACACGTCGCTTCTGGGGATGGCAAACATTTGATGCTTTCCAGAGAGTAAAGAGGGTTACTCGCCAAAAGTTTTGCAAAAATGTCACCCCTGGAGGACTTTTTCAACCTCCCTTTTGCCATCAGGAGTCTTCCCATCTGGCTGAGAACCAAAGATTCCTGCGGCTAGCCCATCCAAAAATGCTGTCGGTGCCTGTCTAGTCATTGGTGACAGAGATCTCCGCAGTGTTTATTAAATGGATCAGATGCAGCACAAAAAAACGTCAAAACAATTCCTTTAAGGGGAAAACCTTAGTTAACACATGGGTGTGCTGCATAAGTGATGAAAGCATAACAAAATGAGAAAGACTTTTCTTAACCAAAGTAGAACGTAGACGCTTAGATCTTTGGGACTCAAAGCAACCCACGCATCTTTGGCTCATCTCAGCATTTACAATGAAGAGCCATCTCAGGCCACCAACGTGAGTCAGAGCCTGGGCCAAGGAGCCCCATTGGGTCCTCAGACTCTAGCTCTGGGCCATTCTTGCCATGTCACCACCCCTCAGTGACTTCAAACAATGACTACTGTCTTGTTTGAAATAAGGAGTCCAGAAGCTCTTGATTTTCCACTAAGCTCCTATGCTGATCCTTCTGTGATGCTTTCCTGGATGTGTACATATGTGTACTAGCCCCTTCAGGATAGGAATGATACCCATTTCCTTATATTTTGTTTACAGTGTCTAACCCAGCAGCTTGAACAAAGGAGAGTGTGAAGAACTACTTCTTGTGCAAACACATTTCCCCTTATTTACACAAATCTTCTGTGGCAGGTCACGGGGGACAGAGAAAAGGCAAACATCGTTGTCAGGACAACCTGTTATAATGGGAAGTACATGGATCACAGAGGCAGACGGACTTGGGTTCAAGTCATGTTTTTTCCACTGAAAAGACACATATCTTTAGGGACTCTGTGGACCTCCCTAAGCCTCAGTTTCGGGTCTGTAAGAAAGAGTATAACAGAAGCTGAGCAGGCCCTAGTTGGTGTGAGAATCAACAATCGGGAGATATGTGGGAAGGGAAGATCCATGGGGACACAGCTCCTGGCAGTAGGGGGCGCTCACGAAAGGGCTCCCAGCGCTCTTGTCTAACGACGGCTTTGCTGGACTTCACCACTGAAAAATAAATATCAGCGATGAGAAACTTGCTTTTGCCCAGTCTCTAGAAAATATGGCACACTTTATATAAAACTATTCTACTCAGCGCACTGCATGGAGATCATCCTGAGATTTTCTTGAATATCATCAATGATTTGGTATCACTTCTGGAATGAGGGCTGCTCTTCTAGTCTTGAGTTTACACGGTCCTCCTCATAACCTGATGACGAATTTTTAACAAGGTAACTGGCCCTTGGTCCATTTCTAGTTTATCTGGGAGAAAACAGAACTACTATTTAACATTGTAAGCTAATGTTAATGTTCTGCAAGTCACTGAGAGCAAAGTTCTGCAAGCTAATGTTAATGTTCTGCAAGTCACTGAGAGCAAAGCGACTGAGCATTTTATTTCAGCTAGTGTATAGTCAAAGGGCATAGACTCTGAGGAAGCTTCCATATTTACCAACACAGATCAAGTGGGATGCCCCGCAAAACTGGGTTCCCTCTGCCCTTTGGTCAATAAACATTACAGAACAGTCAGCTTCTCCAATTAAAAAAAAAAAAATTTAAGTGGATGGCAAGGACACTTTTAGAACCCTGTTTTTCCAGCTATAAAATCAAGCCTATGTATCCAGCTATTAAATGAATATATTTAAGTAGATCCCTAGATCTTTGTTGAGGGAAAGCATTCAGACTTTTCTCCAAATTCTGATGTCCAGATGTTGAAACGAATGGTTTTCTCCGTTCTGCTGGCTGGCGTGATTAGAAACTAGATGGCGACACCTTGCTAGAATCTATTCCTTGTTCTAGCAGTCATTTGATTTAGATATAATAAAATAAATGTGTCCCTAAAACTAAGCTCTTTCCAGCCCTCCTCAGCACCCCTTCGATATTTCTCACCACCCTCAAAGCTGTCATCGTCAGTGGTTTTTAGGCATAGAACTCATATATTTTTTCCAAAGTGTGAAAATTTAATTAACCTCGCATCCAGGTGCTTGCCAAATCCTGTACTTTTTTTGATCATGTCTTTTTAGATCTTCATTCATAATGGTTTTAATGTTTCTTTACAACCTTGGATGATTCTGGGTGTTGCTATTCTCTGCATAATAGTTATAGAGCTGTCAAGGATGCTATATTTCCCCACACAGTTACACTGGTGATGTTTCTATATTTTGCTCAGTTACTCCCAGGGTTGGGCTTGCCTGATGGTCCACAGAAATGAGCCTCTCCTCTCCATCTGTTTCACCACCTGCCTCCCCCTCCCTGGCCACCTCATCTGTTGCCCAGGTCCTTGGGGATGCCAGGTCCTCTCTATCTGTGCCCCAAGGACCACCAGGGAAAGAGATACAGGAGACAGGCAATCACTGGCCATGATTAATGAAAATACCAGCAAAACAACCAAACTTCTCCTTACATTGAAAAACTGGGAGGGAAAAATTTAAATGTGGACAAATCTGACTTTAAAAAAATAAGGGAATATCTGGTTACTATACTGCCTTAGTGCCTCCCAGTTAAGTTTCGAGTGTGACTTCTGGTACATATATAATTTAGAAGCCCTTCACTCTTCTAAATGTAGTCAAAATGGTTTTGTAGTTACAGTGAATAAAATCAATTCCTTTCTCCGCATTCACACACGTGTCTATTGCAGTGTATATTCCACTATCACTTTATTGTTGTTCCTAACTTCTCCGGATAGACTGTAAGTTCTTTAGAGCAGCTCTTTCTAAAAATACATGGTGGGCTTAGATGAGTCTATGTTCAGATGATCCGAAAGTGGTGCCCCGCGGTTAAGGGAGCCAACGCGAGCTTCAGTCTTGTTCATAGAAACACAGGGACCAGCTCACGGGAGGAATGAAGCGGACTGGCCAGCCTGCTCCGTTTGGAGCACGGTGTCGCCTTACAGAGCGACCAGCTCAGCAGAGCTTGAAGAACCAGTAGTTGGCCCAGAAGAGGCATTCAGGTGAGGAAGATTCTGGAAACCATGAGAAACAGAAAAAAATGGAGATGTTTAGCTTGAAGAAGAGAAGCGACAGGGACGACGGGACTGATTCGTATTAGTTATAATGAATGCATTCATTCAACTTCCATTAAACAAACCTTTGTCGAGCATCTTCTGTGTGCCCAGGAGGGAAACCAAGGGCAACAGGAGAGGGACCATGTTGCTGCTTTTATAAAACTTAGAGCTTGTGGGGGAAACCCCAACAAAAATGTTTTCCAAAGGGGCAATATAGTTTGACTTAGGAACCACCTCTCTACAATTCTATGGGGAAAAGAGGCCATTTACCTCATCTTTTTAAATTGAGATATAACTTGTTTTAAATTTTGTTTAATAAACTGAGATATAATTGACATATAACAATGTTCATTTCAGGGGTACAATCTAATGATTCTAATCTGTACCTATTGCAAAATAATCACCGCATCAAATCTGGTTAACATCCTCACCACATATAATTTCAAAAATTTTTTTGTTGGGATGAGAACTTTTGTGATTTGCGCTTGCAGCAACTTTCAAATATACAATACAGTATTACTGACTGTGGTCACCATGCTGTACATTCCGTCCTCGGGACTTACTTACCTTATAACTGGAAGTGTGGACATGTGACCGCCTCCACTCATTCGCCCCCTCCCCCACCCCCTGCCTCAGACAACCTGGACCTGTGAGTTGGGTTATTTATTTATGTATCTTTCTTTAGATGCCACATATCCGTGAGCTCATACAGCATTTGTCTTTCTCTGTCTGACTTATTTCACTTAGCACAATGCCCTCAAGGTCCATCCGCGCAGTTGCAATGGCAAGACTTCCTTCTTTTTATGGCTGAATAATATTCCAGTGTGTGTGTGTGTGTGTGTTTGTGTATGCCACCTTTTCTTTATCTGTTCATGCATCGATGCACATTTAGGTCATTTCCACATCTTGGCTATTGTAAATAATGCTTCAGGGAACATGGTGGGGGGGTGCAGATATCTTTCCCAGCTAGTGTTTTCCTTTCCTTGGAATAAATACCTAGAAGTGGAATTGCTGGATCATAGGGTAGTTCTATTTTTAATTTTTTGAGGAATCTCCATACTGTTTTCCATAGTGGCTACACCAATCACATTCCCACCAGCAGTGCACAAGGTTTGCCTTATTGTTTCTTAATTCTGGATCTTTATGTTTCTGTGTAGCTGCTTTTTAAAATTTTCTCCCTCAGGCACAGGCAGTCATAACAGGTGTGAGATACGTGGTGATGGAGGGATGATGGGGGTTTTAGAAGCACGGGGAGAGGAGCATCCCACCAACACTCCCAGGGAATGATGTGGTGAAGTCTGAGCTCTGAAATGTGAGGAATGCAGAGGAATTAATCAGTAACCAGAGCCATCGTAAAGGATCCTAAGGGTGCAACAATGCACAAAGGTGGGGAGGAAAAATGGATTTGGTTAGTCCTGGGATGAAGCTCACCTTTGGCTGGAGCTATCCCGGTCCTGAAGGGTCATGTGGAGACAAGGGGTTGTATAGAAGGCCCAGAGTGAGAGGCCAAGTGCTCTGGATTCTAGTCCTGCCTTGGCTGTGATTTAGCTCTGCAGCCTGAGCAACTCGCCAATCTGTCCAGAGTTAGCCCTTTTCCTGACAACAAATCAATGAACTGGATTACCTCCATCCCCTTCTCCCCGCTGACCTCTACTAGGCTCCATCACACCTGGGGTCTAAGGTTAAAATGTGAGAAAGCTTCCCCGGGAGTGTATACCTAGTGTATCTAGGTGAAGAACATCTGCTCTGGGATTCTGTGGCAATTAAAGGGTCCATTTACCTTATTATTAACTCTGCACTGTTATGTTTCTATTTAAGTGTTCTTTTGCTCAAACGGCATTATTCCCTAAAGCTGGAATCCCCTTATCTGCCTCTTCCCCACAGCACTTCTGGAACTATCTGGTAGTGACTCTCTTTGCTTGTGACTGGATTTTCTAGCAGATTAGAGAGAATCGTCTTGTACACCGTAGGAACAAACCGTCTCTCGTTGAAAAACAATCCACAGGCCATTTGCCAGCCTCCACAGGCACCAACCAGCTTCCTTTCTCATTCCTTGGAAGGCTCACACAGGACAAGAAACCCCTGTGGCTTATCGAGCATAGACCAGCATTATCAGACTCTTACCCGAGCGGTCAGATAGTGGCAGGAGCCTACACTCTTGTCACTCATCACCTCTTTATTCCAGTTCTCAACCAGAGCTGCACAAGCCACCAAATCCAGAGGACTGTCTCTGCTTGAAGGAGGCTATGATGAGGAAGGGAGGCAGCCCCTTGAACACCTGACTTAGCCTCCTGGAATTTTCACTAGAAACACTCCACAAACACATAACTCTGTGCACCAGTGAAATCCTCTCTGTCTTCTTACTAATTTTGAGATGCTGTATTATCTGAGGAAACTCTTCTTCGCTGATATTCCAAGGATTTTGCTTGGGAAAAAAAGGATGAATCCTCACTGTATGTGTTGGCATGGAATAGTAACAATTATAGTCATTACAGCTAACGTGTATATGTAGTGCATGCTTTTTATGTACCAGGCTCTGGTCTGTACGGTTCTCATGGAAGATCTCATTTAATCCTCACGACAGCCTTATGAGGCAGATGTTGTCCCCCTTTAATAGATGAGCAAACTGAGGCACAGAACAGGTAACTTAATTTGCCCCATCATAGAGCCAGTAAGCAGCATGGGGCCAAGACTCACACCCACAGAGGCTGACCCCAGATCCTGCCTCTTTCCAAGATCTTCCCACCGTTTTTGCCTACAGAGAATATAAATACGGAATTTATAAAAAGTGTGCGTAAGTTCCCACTTGGGAATGAATGCCTTCGTGCCCATATCCTCCAGCTTTGGGGAGCTCTGCTCCTCTCCCCTTTCTAGTTCAGGTAGCAGGATCAGGCTATGGGCCAGTTACATTATGTGATCCAGGTTCCCCTTCCAAAGACTGCAGTTCTCATGTTCCTATATTGGTCTTCACTCTGGAAGTGCCCAACACTTCTCCCCACCAGACTGGGCCATTGAAAACCTTGAAGGGGCATCACTCCCATGAACAGGTGACCATAGACACGGGTGGGCTTGGTGCCAAGGGGCCTCCAGGCCCAGCCCCAGCCTCCCCCGAGGGCCTCCAGGGAAGACACGTGTCCCCGTCACTGAGGATGGTCTTAGGCAAGAGCCTGTCATGGAGAACGCATGAGGGAGTCTGTCAGCCCGTCTGCTGATCGTCCATCTGCACAAATTGTGAAGCATGGGCTGCCACTGTCTCTGTATGATTACAGAAAATTTACATTTTGTACGTCAAGTGGTAACCTCGTTTAAAAATAAAAAATCGCTGCGGGCTGCCTTCCCACCAATAATTTGTAGCTTGCTGGGCAGCCAAACACGTCTACAAATAATAAGGAAGGAAAACGTGAGAATAGCAGGCTGGCTTGGCACGGGAAGAAAAGGATCCCGAGCATGTCCACTTACTTTCGGACTAATTCTAACATGCCACCAAATGTTCAATCATGTTTGGAACAAACCGGAGGCTAAATTAAAAATTCCATGTACCATTATTCCAAGCAGGCCTCCTGCTTCTCGTTATTCTGTTGCACGTCTCTGAGAAGGTGGAAGAGGAAAAGGGAAAGTGGAGAAAGTCCTCCATGACTTGTGTCCTCCCGGGTGCTGGCTGAGTGTCCAGTGGGTCCTTCAGCCCTGGGTGGATGAACGGGAATGGGGCATCATCCCCGCGGGACCCCTGTGCAGCAGCCTTAGCCACATATAGCTAGCCAGCCTTGCTGCTGGGGAAATCACGGAGCACGCTATTCAGGAGCCTATATAATCCTACTTATCACTGAATGTAAAAAGAAATGAATTGGAGCCACTAAAAACAACAACAACAACAAAAAACCCAAACGGGGCGCCTGGGTGGCTCAGTCGTTAAGCGTCTGCCTTTGGCTCAGGTCACGATCCCAGGGTCCTGGGATCGAGCCCCACATCGGGCTCCCTGCTCAGCAGGAAGCCTGCTTCTCCCTCTCCCACTCCCCCTGCTTGTGTTCCCTCTCTCGCTGTCTCTCTCTCTCTGTCAAATAAATAAATAAAATCTTTAAAAAAAAAAAAAAAACCCAAACTGCTGCTTGTCTTCTAGAAAAAGTCTTTATTTTTTTTTTTTAAGATTTCATTTATTTATCTGACAGAGACAGACACAGCGAGAGAGGGAACACAAGCAGGAGGAGTGCGAGAGGGAGAAGCAGGCTTCCTGCTGAGCAGGGAGCCCGATGCGGGACTCGATCCCAGGACCCTGGGATCGTGACCTGAGCCGAAGGCAGACGCTTAACGACTGAGCCACCCAGGCGCCCTCTTTCTTTTTTTTTTTTTTTAAGATTTTTATTTTATTTATTTGACAGACAGAAAGAGAGCGAGAGCGGGAACACAAGCAGGGGGAGTGGGAGAGGGAGAAGCAGGCTCCCCGCTGAGCAAGGAGCCCCATGGAGGACTCAGTCCAGGACCCTGGGATCATGACCTGAGCCAAAGGCAGACACTTAACCGACTGAACCACCCAGGCACCCCGAGTCTTTATTTTTTAATTCCACAAGTTTTTTTTAAAAAACTGGGCATTTAGATCATTTGCCTCAAGCCCAAGATATAAATGCCAATTCAAATACTTGTGCAAATAATTCAATTTTCATTGATTAGAATCCACAGTTCAGGGTTGTTGTTTTTTTTTAAGTAGAAGAGAAAAACTCAGTTGTGAAAGCAGCTAAAGATACGTTAAGTATAAGCATCCTTTTTCTTCCAGCTGAACTTCTACTTTTTAAAATAGATCATTGAGCTATAATTTTAAATCCTGAATATAAATTCAGCCAAAATCTTAAAATGGACTCTAAAAATGATACTAGAGAAAAAAATGAATTTCATTTCTTAGGATCTCCGGCTTAACTTACATGTTCCCAAAGAACTTAAGTTTCTGGAATTTCAAGCACTGCCAACTATTTTAAAATTTAAAGATCAAATTGTGTTCACTTTCCATATGTTGTTATGAGATTACAGCCTTCTTTTTTGTACTGACAGTCTGTCCACATGTATAGAATTTATAGTCTCTGCGTCATGATCATGTTAGCTCCACTTGTAAAAGAAGACAGCCAAATGGAAATAACTTTTCCTGATCCTTTCCTGCTGTGGAGGATATTTCTTGGCTCTTTTAAAAATATTTTGCTGTTCCTTGTGATACTTGTGTCCAGGTAAACAGAAGAACCCAACTGAACCCCACTGACATTCAAAATGTTTACTTTTTGAGTGGTATGAGAAAAAATCAGCTACCAGTATATGATTCACTATGCTGTAAAAATTCAGGCAGAAATTCACGGGCAGACATGAATTTAGGGTAAGGCTAGTGTTATGGTCTGAATGTTTGCATCTCCCCCCGCACTGTGCCCCAGAATTCATATGTTGAAACCTAGTCCCCAAAGTGATGGTAGTAGGAGGCGGGGCCTTTGGGAGGTATTAGGTCATGAAGGGGGGAGCCCTTGTGAATGGGATTAGTGCCTCATAAAAGAGACGCCAGAAAGTTCCCCTGCCCTTTCTGCCATGTGAGGACATAGTGTGAAGTTGGCTGTCTTCAGCCCAGAAGAGGGATCTCACCAGAACCCAACCATGCCGGCACCCTGATCTTGGACTGCCAGCCTCCAGAACTGTGAAGAATAAATTTCTGTTGTTCATAAGCCACCCAGTCTGTGTTCTGTTATAGCAGCCTGAATGCTCTAAGGCCGCCAGGTTCTAGGAGACTTTCCATTCTCATAGATTTGGTCTTTCTGACTAGATGGTTTTCTGTGCTGGAGGGCGAACAATGACATTGGGCTTATGTCTAAATAGAAATCTTAGAGATTTATGTGGAACTCTGGACTTGGGATCATTTGACCATGCTACTACCTTCTTTGGAAAGGCGGGAGATCCAGTAAGTAGAAATAAAGATGGAGATTCCTGGAGTGACCCTATGGCAGCTATTTATTTCTCTCTTCTAAAAGCATCCGGGGCTTGGTGGTGCTTCTGGGTGTCTTTATTCCCTTCATTTTGTGTATCCTTGTGCATTCGGACACCGAGCACATTTTGCTTACTTGTCCCTGTAAGGAAACGGTGTACATAGAAGAGGACACGTGAAGATAGGCATGCTCAGTGGGCACTGAGTGAGACAGCCCCCACCTACCCCCCTTACCGCTGCAGGCAAAACGGCGTCAACAGCAACTGGTGGGTCACAAAAGAAATATTGTGCTTTATGATAAATAGAAAGAGATGACATTAAAAAGCCTACAAATAGGGGCACCTGGGTGGCTCAGTCGGCTAAGAGTCTGACTTCGGATCAGGTCCTGATCTCAGGGTCCCAGGATCGAGCCCCGCATCAGGCTCCCTGCTTGGTGGGGAATCTGCTTCTCTCTCTCCCTTTCCCTCCGTCCCTCCCCACTGCTCATACTCTCTCACGCGCTCTCTCTCTCTTTCTCAAATAAATAAATAAAAATCTAAAAAAAAAACCAAAGGAAGAAGAAGAAGAAGCCTACAGATATTCAGGCTTCCTATCTTTACCTTTGGCTTCTAAATTGCTGGCTCCTTATTGTGTAGGGTTTTTTTCCCGTGGACTGGACTTGCTTTGGGTATTGTCTTGGCATTAATCAATACCCATTACGAAAGGGAACAGCCTGTTAGATCATACTCACCCCTCCCCATCCCTGTGCCTTCAGGGGCCAGACAGCATTATTCCCTCCAGTAAAATCTCAAGTATCTGGAGCAGTCTGGATGCACATGACCTCAAGAAGGAGGTTTTCACTGGCTCCCTGGGGATCTGTGCTCAGGATCTGCCTGGGCAGGTTGAGAAATGTTTCCCAATATACAACCTCACTTTCTCCTCTGTTCTATGTCTTCATGTAATTCCCAGTTAATGCCCAAGATGCAAAAGCAGAGACAGGTCAAAATTGAATATATTCCTTCACTATGGTTTTTGAATCTTCGTAGCATGAAGTAAAAGGGAACCTGTAAGTAAATAAATAAATAAATAAATTTCACGACAATGGACCCTTTCATTGTGTTATACTGAAAGTGTGTTTTAATAGAGAGAAGCTAAAAACTGAAAAGCACTGATACCCTTCCTCTGGTTCAAATTAACTTTCCCAGGAAAATGGTCTGAATAAACAGGAGCGGGAAGTGATCCGATCAGTGAGATTGAATTTTTATACAAAAATAAACATGCAACTGCTTCTGACTGCCTGTAACAATTGCCATTCGAAGAAATTCTTCGTGTGATGTCTGTACTTCTCTCTCTCTCTCTCAGCCCCGTGGTCAAATCCATTGGTGCAGTGACTGACTCTCAATCCTGACCAGGGATGATGTCAGTCACAGCCAGCCCAGCGATCTCTCCAAGTGGCTGCAGAGCATCTCTAGTTGCGTCACCAGGCAGCCTATGTTCAATGAAGAAATGCTCCAATTGCATTGTCTATTAGGTCATTCTTTCGACAAGTGGCTATTGACCACCCCCTATGTTCCAGACGCTCCTCAAACATGGGGGAGAAAGCGGAGAACAAAACCTACCCTTGCCACTCTCATGAAGTTCCATTTTGTGGGGGCCCAGGGTAGACAGAAAATAAGTTAGGACTGTGCCAGATGCTGGGTGATGCCATGAAGAAAAAGAAGGCAGTCGAAGAGGATAGAGAGTGGAGGCTGGGGCAGGAGTGTTAATTAGACTGGGTCATCAAGAAGCGTCTCTCTGAGAGAAGTCCTGTATTAACCAAGAGACTACGTTTGGGGAAGAGAGTTCCAGGCAGAGGGGATGGAGGGCAATGACCTGGAGGTGGGAGCATGGCCGGTCTGTCGACTGGAATGAAGGGAGGGAGAGAGAGTGGGAGGAGACGCATCCGAGCTGGGAGAAGGCATTCCAAATGCTGTTAGTCACATTTAAGCTGGACTAGTTGGGAAGTCTTGGAGGGATTTGAACTGTGGCATAATGTGATCCTGGTTTATCATTTTAAAGGGTTGCTCAGACAGCTGCCTGGAAGAAAAGCTATCGGAGGCCAGGCCTTGTAGCCCAAGTGGTCTTCAGTCATTTCCTGACTGGCCAAAACAGAAAGTGTGTTCGTGAGACTTGCAAATAATACAAAGCAGGGACATTACCAGAATCAAGATCTTAAAAACATGTCTTCTTAACTCTTACAACCCAGCTAAATAGCAGCCTCCTCTGTGAAGCCCTCCCTGCTCACCCCAGACTCAGCCGCAGACTCACCCTCTGCCGGGGTTAGGCCTCGCAGGTGCTGTTCCGTTAAGGTGGGTGCCTGCTTCTACCATCAGCTCCCTCTGTGACTTGTGAGCTCCGTCCTCTCTCTCCTCTTCAGCACCAAGCCACCCTTGAAGGCAGGATAGCGGTGCTCACTCGCCTCCCCATTCCTTGGTGCTGGTGCATGGTAGGGATTCAATAAAATGTCTTTGTAATCAGGGCGTTCTTTAGTAATTGTTCAGGACTGATTAGCACCAATAAGATGAAATATATTCAAAATCAGCTGCTTATATATAAGATAGATAAGGTCTACCTTTACTAAAGTTCAGGTGGAAAAAAGTCTGATTTTTAGCAGAACTTGAACTCAGTGCAAGGCATATGTGGGGTGTAGCTGCTTCTAAAAAAAGTACATTCTTAGGGGGCACCTGGGTGGCTCAGTCGGTTAGGCAACTGCCTTCGGCTCAGGTCATGATCCCGGAGTCCTGGGATCGAGCCCCACATCGGGCTTCCGGCTCAGCGGGGAGTCTGCTTCTCCCTCTGACCCTCTCCCCTCTCATGCTGTTTCTCTCTCTCTCTCTCTCTCTCTCTCTCTCTCTCTCAAATAAATAAATAAATAAATAAATAAAATCTTTAAAAAAAAAAAGTACATTCTTAGGACTCCCGGGGGGCTCCGTTGGTTGAGCGTCTGACTCCAGGTTTCGGCTCAGGTCATGATCTCAGGGTCCTGAGATTAGCATGGAGTCTGCTTGTCCCTCTCCCTCCGCTCCTCTCCCCTTCCTCCCCACCCCGCTCTCATGCGTGCACACTCTCTCTCACTCTCTCGCTCGCTCGCTCAAATAAATTAAAAAAAAAAAACTCTCTAAAAAATAAAAAATATAGGGGCGCCTGGGTGGCTCAGTTGTTAAGCATCTGCCTTCGGCTCAGGTCATGTTCCCAGGGTCCTGGGATCGAGCCCCGCATCGGGCTCCTTGCTCTGCGGGGAGCCTGCTTCTCCCTCTCCCACTCCCCTTGCTTGTGTTCCCTCTCTTGCTGTGTCTCTCGCTGTCAAATAAATAAATAAAATCTTTAAAAAAAATAAAATAAAATAAAAATAAAAAGTATATGCTTCTGGTCTAAGCAGGTTGGCACATTTACATTTACCCCACACCAAAGCCCAGTGTGGGGTACGTGATGTGGTACTAACACTCCTGGTTTGGATTTGCATGTATGTGTGTGTCTGTATTTGTGTGTGTGCATGAGTGTGCGTGTGTGAGCAGGAACTCCTCTTTCATCAGAATAAGGCCCTGGCCAGCCTGCAGGACCTAGATCTGAAGCCGTGATACTGGCAAGTTTGGAAGCAGAAAGGTCCACACTCGGGAACACCTGTCTGGTGGCTGGGTACGCTGTGTTCCTTCACATTTTAGCTTGGCCTCAGGCTTTGCAGATACCTGAAGAAGGAAGCCATGTATTTACATGTACACTGTATTTATGCCCATGTACATGGGTTTACACGGATGTCTCATCTCCCCTGAGGTGAAAGGGAAAGCCTGAGTTAGTTAAATATCGCCTTCAAGGAACCGTGTGTGGATGCTTCTAAAATTCAAGCAGGTGGACATTTTTGATAAGATTGTCCCTGGAAATCTTCACTCACGTTGACTTCCCGCTCTAGTCTTACACCATACTATTTATTCTGTGTCCAAGGTGTTTATTCCCTGTTATTTCTCTCGAGAAAATATGTGATTACCCTAGGTTATCATCATAGATGGAGTGCATTTTATTTCCTTCCATTTTCTCACTTTTGACGAGCATAATTTAACCAAAGAACGAACTACTCACAGTCGGTTATAATACTGAATAACAAATCAGTCCTGCTGTTTGAATACAGTCTATTTATTGCTGAGAATTACTGTAGTTTGAAGAAGTCATAAATAGACAGACATGGCAGAAATAGTCAACATTTCTGTCACAGGTCTCATTGTAATGATTCACTTCTACTAACTATGTCCTAGAGAAAGGGAAAAAAATTAAAAAGCACTGAACTTGTTGGTTTCTAAATAATTTTTAACTGGCATCATATGATTCCAATTGCATCTCATATTTTGGCTTTTTCTAGTCAGAAGTGGTGGGATCTTGTCATTAGAATAATGAAACAGGAATCGTACTTACTACTTTGAGTCTAGGTAGGACAAGAATGAGAGCTTTTTATTTTCAAAGCAGAGTCCACTTACCTTATGGATAGAAAATAATCTTCTCTAACCCCACAAAATAGACAACCATCTGTCTACTCCTTGTACTAATCTCTTCGTGACATGGGGCAAGTCACTTAAGCTCTCTGGGACTTACTTTCTTCTATTCAATAAAAGGGTTGGACTCCATTGTCTCAAGCAAATTTTCTGGCTCTGCACAATTCTTTAATATTTGTTGTAATACATGTATTCACACTGATCTTAAAGACCATTGTCTACCTACTTACTTTCATGGTACCTTGATTATTTATTCTTCTCTGCACATCATCAGTATCAGAGGTAGACAGATGAATTGTCACTGTCTTAGGCAGGAGGGGCTACTATATAACAAAATGCCATAGACTGGGTGGATTAAACAACACACATTTATTCTCACAGTTCTGGAGTCTGGGAAGTCAGAGATCAAGGTACTGGTGGATTTTGTTAGTACGTGGTAAGGACTCTCTTCGTGGTTTACAGATGGCCGCCTTCTTCCTAGAGCCCCATCTGGCAGAGAGAGCTCTGGTCTCTGGCATCTTCTCTTATAAGGACACTAATCCCATCATGGGGGTCCCGCCTTTATGACCTCATCCAAACCTAATCTCCTCCCAAAGGCCCCACCTCCTAATACTAACACCTTGAGGGTTAGAACGTCAACATATGAATGGGGGCAGTGGGAACACAATTCAGGCCATAGCAGTCACCATATAAAATTCCTAAATTCTTCACATATAAGGAGGCAGAGGTTGCTATGAGAAATAATACGGAATAAAGTAAGGACCCTAGAGCCACACTGTCTGAGTTCAAATTTCACTTCTGGCTCCCACAAGCTCTGTGACTGTATTCCTTATCTAGAAAATGGAACAAAGATTAAGTGAATTGAGGTAGATAAAGTGCTTGGCCCAGTGTCTGACACACAGGAAGAATTTCTCAAATGTTCTTTATTGCTTTGCTATGGGAGCACCTGTACGTACCTGGTCCCATTCTAAAAGCTCCAGAGGGATTAAAAAGATAAAAAGAACACTATGCATTGAATATAAAAGTTGGCTCCCAGGCCCAGACAAACAATGGGTGTAAAAAAACTTTGGAATAATAATGAAGGGCACTTGCCTCAAATAGAATGCTCCCGTGGGAGAACCCAGTGTTGAATTTCTGACTTCCTGCTAATGTCAAGGAAATACTTAGGTATGGTGGTTTTTCAATACATATCTAAATTATTAAAATTCATGTTCTGAGAATGTGCTCAAATTGGGATGCAACCAAAGGATAGATTGTATTGTAGGTTCTTACGTCCTGGAAAGAAATCCTATAATCACCTTAAATGTCTGCCTCCTGGATGAAAGAGTTTAATGTTGGCTAAATAATCGGGCAGGAGTGTGTGAGGACAGGCGGGATAAAAAAGGAGCCATTGCAGGTGTTTGATAAAAAAAGAACCTCACCATAGCTTTGAGGACAGCATTGCAGTATTGTCCTAACAAAGCCTACACATTTGGATGGAAAGGCTATAGCATTCAGTCAGTAGCTACACAGTTTTGCTTCCACCACAAAAACGCCCGAGTGTTAGAGAAGAGCTAACAGGCCTGATTTTCTTTTTCTTCATCTAACTGGTTTCATAAAGATTTGGTGCGATTCTATAATCTCTTCACTCTTGAAGGCTTTCTTCAGTTGATGTGAACTCTTTACTGCTTTGCAGATCCTGCTCCTTTTCTGAGAGATAGGACAGATGTGGGACCTTGCGGTGGGGCGGGGGGGGGGGTAGTTTCTAGAGTTTTCATTGGCTTCCTTCACGGTCCCCATTGTGTTTCATACGTCAGGTCAGATGTTCATGTAGGAGCATAGTTTCAATCCAAAGTTTTAAAAAATTACTTGGGTTCCAAAATGGGTATTCTTCCACTTAATTGAGACTTTTAAAATTTATTGGTGTTTTTTGTGTATATATATACCATTGTGAAGCATTTTCTATACCCTCAATCCAGTGATAATGTGTTATTCTTTGAAATCTGTGTACCACAAACGTATTTCTAAAAGTTCTGAGCTGTTTCTAAGTTTTCTTTCCCCCTTGGGCCCTTCCTTTCAAACCGTTCTTTCTGTCACTGCCCAGAAATAAAGTGGGGCACATAATTGGAAAATACGGGCATCTGGTTACTTATTAACTCATTAGGACAATGATGAATGAACAGCTTCCTGAGTAAAACGATACCCGACTGCAGGATAAACAAAGTCACAGACAACTGACTCATTTAAAAGTCATCACATGAGAACAGGGATTTTCTTTTTAACCTTTTCTGCTGAGGAACTTTTTTGCACATCAACCACACTTACTAGGGTTATCATTTAAACCCACAGAGCTCCAGTAATTGCAACTATTTTAGAAGTGGGTGTGGAAGAGACCAGAGAATATAGTATCTTCCTCTCAGCATCCAACCAGATGTCACTCTGGGAATTAAAACAAACCTCTTAAATCTAAAAAGGAGCCACTAAAAGCAAAAATGTCTGTAAATGGGCTGTGAAGACATCAAATAGAATGATCCCTGGGAATTAGGGGTATTTGTCTTTTCAATATGTATTTGACATCATTTTTTTTTTTTACAGAGCCCATCTTGCTTTATTTTATAATATTTTTTTTAATCAGAGAGAGAGAAAGTGAGCACAAGCAGGGGGAGTGGCAGGCAGAGGGAGAAGCAGGCTCCCTGCTGAGCAAAGAGCCTGGATGTGGGACTTGATCCCAGGACCTTAGGATCATGACCTGGGCTGAAGGCAGCCATTTAACTGGCTGAGCCACCCAGGTGTCCCATATTTTATAATACTCTTGATTATGACCCACACTCAGCGTGGTTCTTTCATTGCCTAGCCCAAAGCTTTGTACATAGTAGATGCTCAGAAAAATTTATGCATAGATGAATAAACCATTATTAAATCCTTCTTCCAAAGCTCAAGTTCCTAAAACTATGATCTTGTGACATTTTATTCATGATATCAGAGCTGGGGGCTAGCATGGGGATTATTTAGACCAGAAATATCACTTGACCTTCATACATTCAATAAGAATGTATTGAGCCTAGTACGTACCAGGCACTGTTCAAGGCTCGGGTACACAACAGAGAACAAAACAGATGAAAACCATGTCCTTGGGGAAATCACCTAATATGGGGAAACAGACAATGGGCAAATAAAGAAAACATGGGTCATTTTAGGAAGTGATAAGTACAAAGGAGAAAAACCAGTGATGGGGAAGAGAACCTGTTGTGGGCAATTTTACATAAGAGATCTCCTTTTTAAGAGCATGTCATTTGAATTCTCCCCACTGGAAAGAGACTGTTGACTTAAAGTAATGGTAGCCATTTTTTGCAAAGCTGTAGAGTTCACTATGGACTCCCACATGTGGACCTCATTTGATCCTCTCTGCGGCCCTATGAGGTCTCCAGAGTCCCCATGTTATTGATGATAAAACTGAGGGATTACACAGCTTAGCCGTCTGCCCAGTGAGCGGTGCTGTCTGGCACTGGCCGGGATCTCCCGTCCTCACTGCCTGGTGATGTGGAGAGAGTGTCCATCTGCATCCCCCCTGCCAATGGCGGAATGGGGAAGCCCACCATGGTGCATCTGTGTTCCGCTCAGAGTTGCTGTTTCATGGAGTTTGACCTTTAGTTTCTGGGTTTGGTGTCTGTTTGTTTGTTTTCTCCCTAGGGGGAACAAAAGTGCAGTGTGTGTTTATTATTAAATGAAATCTGTAAAGAGTATTAATATACAGCAAGAGAAAGGAATCGGGTAAAACTGAAGACTCTCCCAACAATCTGCGCCTAAACCCCCTCACCCATCCCGAACTTACACATCTTGAGGGAGGCACAGCTAGGAGCTGCTCTCCCTACCACGTTTGGTACTGCGTAAGTTTGTCAGTGGACCATCACCTGACTTGTTAGTCATCAAAGGAAAGCCAATTCCTGGTGAGGAGAGTCTGTGTCAGGAAGTACAAGTCAACCCTGCTATCCTGAAAACTTTGTTAGTTTCATTCATAAATTAGGTTTTGAGAGCCAAAACTTCTGTAAACCCACAGAGACAATTTTTTTTCCTACTTAGAATTATCCAAGTATAAAACCTCAAAGTAAACCTGTCAAGCAGAAAGCTTTCATATGAAATGTGCTCAGCCACTGTTTATGTAAAAGTCGTAAGATCATGGCCTTTTTTTTCCTTAAATGAGTGGAATATTTTTCTTCATCCCCTAAAAATAAACAAATGGCCAAAAAAGAAATAATCAACAAATAGTTACTGAAAATCTGGTATAGTTTTAGTACGGTGCTGACTCAAAACTAGGGAAAAATGTGGATCTGGGAGGCAGACAGAAGATAAGATTCTATCTGTGCTCATGGAGGAAGTGAGCAAGTTACTTAGCCTCCGACCTTCAGGTTCCTCTTCTATAAAATGGGCATAACATCTGCTCTGAAATATCATTATCGGGACTAAATGAACTATATACCGTTTGAGTCTAGCACATAGTAGATAATAAATGACACTATTATGGGGCTAATGAGTGCCAACCACACACCCATTGGACCTTCCCTCCAGGGCGTAAAGACTTTGACTTGGGCTATGGTCCACAAAATCCAGAGGCGGGTAGACAGGGCTGAACCCCAGGAGCCAAAGGAGCAGTGAAGCATAGGGGCTGGAGGAAGGCAGCCTCGGGAAGTGAGGCAGTGCCGCACAGAGAAGGCAGAAAGCAGAACCCGAGTGAACAGTCTACAGCGGTGACAGGGCAGATTGGCGTAGGAGGCTCAGATGGCAGAGCTGGGAGAGGGGCTTCCTGAAATAGTCCACTGGAGCAGGAGGATGGGATAAAACTTCGTAAAGGACTCCAGGGCTCACGTATGGATGGGTCAAGCCGGGCTAGGCAGCCATAGAGGGTGCCAGCACACTTCTATTTTGGAGAGATTTGCATTTCTAATTTACTTGCAGCCAACACCATTCCAGATAACGTTTACTTCTTAAAGCCCAGGCTTCAGTGGTGCTTAAAATCTGGCAATGTTGTGTTTGTTCTCTGAATAGGAATGACTAGTGCTGGGAACCCCCATGCCTGAGCCAACCAGCCAGCTGGAGCTCTCAGTTGGTGCGGTTTGCTCCCAGACTCTGAGAGCCAGGGGGACGTCAGGAGTCCAAGGACCCGCCTCCAGGGGCAGGGGTTCCTACCACTCATGTTCACAGGTGGTGTGCAGCCTCTGCAGGGACACTCCCGGTGACAGGACCCCTGCCCACCACCTCACAAGAAAGTCTTCCCCTGGATTAGCAGCTCTGAGTCCTCCCGAGGGTAAAGTCTGGCCCCTCCCCACGTGGGGGTCCTGGTTTCAGGGACCAGTGCTCGACACACCTGCCCTCCCTGGGAACAGCTCTCCACCTTCCACCTTCGCCATCTCTTCCGCCAGTGAAGTTGGCCCTCAGAGCTTCCCCATCCTCGTTGTTCATACTAATTGTTGACGTTGTTAAATTTGCAAGCATTCATCTTAAAACGTAGCCCATGAAACTGAACACAGCAAATCATTTATGTTCTGAATCCATTGGTCCTATGAACACCCTTGTCAAGAACACTGTGATTTATTTTGTATACTAATATGGCGCTAACTCTTGGGGCCACCACATGACATTTTAGGCTCCCACTAAGTGTTGTCAAAATTCAGCTGCATGTATATAGAGACAGAGAATTTGGGGGGGGTGGGAGATCTTTTTTGTTCACTAACTATATCCTTAATACTAAAAATAGTGTCTGACCGGTAGGATCTCAATAAATGTTCATTAGATAAATAAATAGGGCTTGTGTACTTGAGAAGATTGTCTCCAGACTTTTTGTTTAGGACAATAGAATCCTCCAGTACCGGTAGCAGAGAAGACCAAAGACATTCACTAGAGCCTGGGTATAGTGGCCATAATGAAAGCTGGATGCTAACAATTCACAGGCCTTGTGATTCACCCATGAAAGTGTACCATTCAGGGATTTTTAGTATATTCACAGAATAATGCAATCATCACCATCATCAATTTTAGAACATTTTTGTCATTCCCAAAAAGAAACTGTGTACCCATTAACTTTTGCCACCCCACCCCAGCCCTTAACCCTAGGCAACCACCAGTTTATTATCTTTATAGGTAGATATGTCTATTTTGAACTTTTCATACAAATGGAACCATAAAAAATGTCTTCTTTTGTAACCGACTTCTTTCATTTAGTATTATGTGTTCAAGAGTCATCCATGTTGTATCATGTTTCAGTCCTTAATGTCCTTTTTTGCCCTTTTGTCCTCACTTTATTTTTTTATTAAAGTATAATTAACATACAATGCTATATTAGTTTCAAGTGTATGACATATTGGTTCGACAATTCTACATAGGGCTCAGTGCTCACCATGATAAGTGTAGTTGCCATCTGTCACCACACAATGTTATTACAATATTATTGACTCTTTGCCCTATGCTGTACTTTTCACCCCTGTGGTTTATTTATTTTATAACTGAAAGTTTGTGTTCCTTAATCCCTTTATCTATTTTGCCCATTCCCCCCAGACCCACTTCCCCTCTGACAACTGCCACTTTGTGCTCTATATTTGAGAGTCTGCTTAGTTTGTGTGTGTATATGTTTGTTTATTTGTTCATTTGTTTTTTTAAATCCCATATATAAATGGAAACATACGGTATTTGTCTTTCTCTGTCTGACTTATTTCACTTAGCGTAATACCCTCTAGGTCCATCCATGTTGCTGCAAATGCCAAGATCTCATTCTTTTTTTATGCATGAGTAATATTCCATTGCATACACACACCACATCTTCTTTATTCATTCATCTATGGATGGATACTTCAGTTTTTCCATAGCTTGTCTATTGTAAATAGTGCTGCAAGAAACACAAGAGGGCATGTATCTTTTCGAATTGTTTTCATTTTCTTTGGGTAAATACTCAGTAATGGAATTATTGGATAGTATTGTCTTTTTGTTTTTAGTTTTTTGAGGAACCTGTTTTCCATAGTGGCTGCACCAATTTACAACAGTGGCCAAGGGTTCCTTTTTGTCTAAATCCTCGCCAACACTTTTGTTTCTTGTCTTTTTGATACTAGCCTTTCTGATGGGTATGAGGTGATGTGTCATTGTGGTTTTGATTTGCATTTCCCTGATAACTTAGTGATGTTGGGCATTGTTTCCTGTGTCTATTGGCCATCTGTATGTCCTCTTTGAAAAAAAATGTGTATTCAGATCCTCTAACCATCTTTTAATCGTATTGTTTGTTTTTGTGGTGTGGAGTTGTGTAAGTTCTTTATGTATTTTGGATGTTAACCCCCTATCAGATCTATCATTTGCAAATACCTTCTCCCATTCAGTAGGTTGCCTTTTTGTTTTGTTGATAGTTTCCTTCATTGTGCAAGAACTTTATTGTGGTGTAGTCCCAGTGTTTTATTTTTGCTTTTGCTTCCCTTGTCTGAGGACAGAGATCTAGAAATATGTTGCTAAGTTTGATGTCCAAGAGATGACTGCCTAGGTTTTCTTTTAGGAGTTTTATGGTCTCGGTCTCACATTAGGTCTTTAATCCATTTTGAATTATTTTGTGTATGGTGTAAAAACTGGTCCAGTTTCATTCCTTTACGTGTAGCTGTCCAGTTCTTAATTCCTTTGGCTGGCTGACTAATATTCCAGTGTACAGATGGAAACATGCGTTGTTTATCCATTCATCAGTTGAGGGACATTTAGGTTGTTTTCACTTTTGCCTATGGTGACTAATGGTGCTATGAACACTCACACACAAGTGTTTGTGTGATGTATGTTTTCATTTCTCTTGGATCTAGACCTAGGAGTGGCTCATATAGTCACTCTATGTTGAACATTTTGAGGATACGTCAGACTGTTTTCCACAGCAGCGGCGCCATTTTACATTCCCACCAGCAATGCATAAGGGTTCCAATTTCTCCTCACCAACACTGGTTATGGAAGGAGCTTCTTTTTAGTCTCATTATTTATCTTGCATTCCTTTTAAATGTTGCATTCCTTTCCATGATATAAAGGGTTCATTTCCAGAATTGAAATTACTTACCATCAGGAAAAATCAAGGAAAACCAAAAATGGGAAGTATTTAAATGGTGCCTCTTCATCTTGGAAAGCTGAGCTGTGTGAAAGAAGAGTGAAGAAAATGAAAGCTATCAGTTTCAGTGTCCAGAGAGTTTCCCTTCTTTGTTTTGGTGCCTTCGCATTTTGAGGACGTGGATGCCCCTACATATGTGAGCAGAAAGAGCAACATTTCTCACCCTGCTTTACATACTATGCCAGCATAATCCCTAAAGATTCCCTGGGATGCTACCAAACTATGGAGCATTTTGAGGCTTCTGCATATGGAGATGTTAAAAAATACATCTTGCATTTGGGGGACTGAGAGTGTCTCTGGTCCAGTAGTCAGTCTCTTAAATTCCTGGCTATCTAAGGCTTTCGGTGAAGATGACTGAGAGTATTCTTCTTTATTTGACCCTCATGGCGATCGTTTTCATAACATGAAATGAATTTAGGATTACAAAAGGCTTATTGTTCCCCATCAACTCTTTGCATTCATTTGTAGAACTTCCTTTTTATAGAAGGGCTCTTAACCATGTGCAGGAAAAAACATTCATAGCTTTGCTTAGTACTGGATATTGGCCAAGACTTCCTTCTTCTTAGTTGAAAAATAATAATAGTAAGGTGGTTTTCCTTCAAAATGTATATAATGGCATTTTCAATGTCCCTGCAGTCGTGATAGGTTTGTGTAATTTTTGTTTATTTTCTTACATGAGAGATACCATGGTTTAGGATTGTTTTCACATCCATAAGAACTAAGCCATCTTTTAAATAAGCACCTAAGGACATCTGAAACCTTTTGGATTAACGATTACCATTAATTATGAATTCACAAACTGTAATTCACTACTGGGAAATTTATGTTTTCACGCTGGTTTTAACTATTGCTACAAAATTAAAGTTATTGTATTTTCAAAGAGAAGGGGAAAGGGAGAGAGAGAAGCAAGCATGCAAATATGGGGAAATGGGGACATTTAGACATGACTGATGGGAATGAAAATTGATTCAATCACTTTGAAGAGCAGATTCGCAAGCCCTGGCGAAGACACATGGCCTGCAAAACACAATTCCATTTCTGAGTGTTTATCCTGCAGAAGTTCTCAGACATGTGCTAAGGTGACATCTATGATCTCTGCATGTTTTTATTCATTTATCCATTCATCTAGCAAATATTTATTGAGCACATACTGTGTCCCACGTATCTATTATGGATATAGCAGATGACAAAAGAAACAAAAATTCCACCTTCAGGGAGCTTATGTTCTAGGGCAGGATGACACAAAATAAGCAAACTAAGTAAGGAAAGTATATGGCAGGTAGATTGAGTGGTAAGTGTTATGGAGAAAAATAAAGAGAATAGGAAGTGTTGGGAGGGGATTAAAAACTTCAGTAGGATGGACAGGGAGAGCCTCACTGACAACATGACAATTAGGGCTGCTGGAGCTAGCAAATAAAAATATAAGACACCCCCCTAAACTTGAATTTCAGATAATCAGTGAATTTTCTTTAAGAATAAGTATGTCCTAGGAGCACCTGGGTGGCACAGTCAGTTAAGCATCCGACTCTTGATTTCAGCTCAGGCCATGATCTCAGGGTTGTGAGAACAAGCCCCGCATCCGGCTCCATGCTGAGTGTGGAGGCTGCTTAAGATTCTCTCTCTCTCCCTCTGCCCCTCTCCTCCCTCTCAAAAAACAAAAACAAAAGCAAACAAAAAAAAAATAAGCATGCCCTGTACAATATTTGGGACATTCTTCTACTACACACTTACTCCTTATTGACCTGAAATTCAAATATAACTGGGTGTCCTATATTTTATCTGGCAATCCTAGTGACAGTTGAGTAACACCCTGCAGGAATAAGGGAGCAAATCAAGTGAACATTGTGAGAATGTTGTTGAATGAACGAGTAACTGGGAGGTGAGCATGTCAGGCAGAGGAAACAGTAGGGGCAAAGGTTCTGGCCAACTGTAATAGTGAAAACTTAGAAGTAACTTGCTCCGTAGGAAGAGAAGGTTAAATAGTTTGTGGTCTATTTGTACAATGGAGTCAATTGGATGGACAAAATCTACATGTGCCAATATTGATAAATCTCAAAAACATTATTTATCTTTTGTGAAAAGATAAATCTGTTTGGTTGTATTTCTGTAGGGTTTAAAAACACACAAAACAGTGTATGCTGTTCATGGCTACATCCATATGTAATTAAAGGACAAAACAATCATAGGAATGATACACAGGAACTTTAGGAGAACCTCAGCCTAAGGAGGAAAGAGAAAAATTGAGAGGTGTGGTTCTCATTCTCTCTCTCTCTCTCTCTCTCTCTCCCTTTCTCTCTCTCCCTCTCTCTCAGTAAGAAAGTCAGTCTACATTTGGAACAACACGGATGGACCTTGAGGGCATTAAGCTAAGTGAGATAAATTGGGCTAAGAAAGACAGATACTGTATGATGCCTCTTATATGTGGAATCTAAAGAAGACAAACTCATAAAAACCAGAGTAGACTGATGGTTACCAGAGTGTGACAGGTGGGAGAAGAGGAAAAATGTTGTTTAAGGGCACAAACTTACAACTAGTTAATAAGTAAGTTCTGGAGATCTAAATGCACAGCATAGTGATTACAGTCAACAATATTGTATTATAAACTTCAAAGTTGCTAAGAGACTAGATCCTAATTATTTTTGTCACAAAAAAGAAATAATACTTAGGTGACATGATAGAGGTGTTATAGCAGTAATCAAATTGCAAAATATAAATGTATCAAATCAACCTGATGGACACCACAAACCTACACGATGTTCTCCATCATTTATATCTCAATAAAAAAAAAAAAAGCAGTCTAAAGCCTATAAGGCTGAATGTTCCATCTTTTTTTTTTTTTTAAGATTTTATTTATTTATATGACAGAGAGACAGCGAGAACAGGAACACAAGCAGGGGGAGCAGGAGAGGGAGAAGCAGGCTCCCCGCAGAGCAGGGAGCCCGATGTGGGACTCGATCCCAGGACCCTGGGATCATGACCTGAGCCGAAGGCAGACGCTTAACGACTGAGCCACCCAGGCGCCCTGAATGTTCCATCTTAATGGTAGTTATTCAATGCTTATGTGTTCTATTATTTAAAATACTTTTTGAAGAAGGACAGCAAAAGTTAAAGAAAAAGAATTTTAGGTACCTTTGTATTATGAGGAACTTAGAACAATAGGAAGTAACTTATGAGTGTATAAATATTTGATCTAGCAACAGCCCTATGCAGATATGGGTCACGAGGTGACAAATATCGGTGTGCAGTGCTCATGACCTAGTGTGAGAAGCATTCTGTTCTAATTCGGAATGTCCCACAAATTCACTGGGAGCCCTGGGGCTGGCTAGGAACTCCTTAGCACCTGTTTCCTCGTCTGTCCAGCAGAGGCGCTGACAGAAGCCTAGGACTCTCAGCACGTGGCTGTGAACGATGAACAGGACCATAGCTGGGCAGGCACTGTAAGTGTCCCAGGAGGGACCGGTCAGGGCATTTGGTTTTGTCTAGTCTGGAACCCCCATTGGCTTTCCTACTGAACTGGAGATTGAACAAATTTATGAAAATCAGGCTCATTTCCTCCTTCCCGCTACAGAATTTGTCTTACATAAAATGAAATTGAATTTAGATTCCTAAGAAATGGGATACGATTTTGGAGGCTCTGCCTCACTTCACTGTTGTTCTCACTAACTTGCTGAGTGACCTGGGGCTACAAGGGTCTGAGCCGGCAGAAGGAACCAGCAGTCCATATGTGGGTGTGGGTATGCTATACCCTACATCTGAGGAGGAGATGGAGTGACCCTATAGGGGTAAATGCTGTGACTGATCGTCATTCCTAGGGGCATCCATTTAAAGCAAACGTTGTACCCTCAACAGGTGAGCAAAGTCATGGGCTCCATAAATGGACTTGAATCCCTCTTAAGTGAGTCACGGAGGAGCAGGGTGAACACTCTCTACAGGGAGAGGGCATGCAATGTACTCAGAGGAAAGGAATGGAATTCAGGACACAATTATTTAGGGCAAGGATATTTCCTATGATTTATTTACAGGGGCTTAGCTCACCTGGGATCTCATTAAAGCTCACAACACTTAGGTATAGGGCTTCAACCAAGAATCAACATCTAACATAGTGGGCAAAGGGGCATTATGCAGACACAAAAGCTGCCAGATTTCATGCTTTTGGATGACGCAGATAATGCCAGTAAGAATATTAATAGCATATGTTTTATTAAACACATGCTCCGTGCCAAAAACTTCACATACATTATGCAGTGCAATCCTCAGAGGAAACCTATGAGTGGGAACCGGGGAGAAGTTTAGAACTCGTTCGCCCAAAGTGATCCAACAGTAAGTTGTTGACTTGTGGTTCAAAACCAGGCAGTCTAGTTTTTCCTGGTCTGCACTCCTAACCACAACACTGTTGCTCTCGGCATCTTGGGGCAGGAAAGTGGACCGTAACCCCAGTCCCAGCCTGCTAGGTAGACGGATAAGGAAGGCCCTGCCCCAAGACTCAGCTGACCCGTTCAAAGCCCTACAGGGATGAGGAGCAGAATCAGAGATGTGACTGTGCTAACCACAAGGATCATGGTGAAAATAGAATTCTTCAATAACTGCTGTAATAGTATATACCAAGAATTATGTCGGGTTAGCAAACTGGGGGCCAGCAGTGACTCAGTTATGCCCACCATTGGACTTGGTCCCACCGGAAAATACCCCCGTGTGTCTGCAGAGCTCTGCTTAGGTGGGGATGATTTTGTTGGCCAGGGTCAGCAAGGGGCAGTGATCAGCAAAAATATCCCATAGCTGAATATTATCTTTGGTGCTTCCTGCTTCCCTTTCCTTCCTTGATCTCCCCCTCCACCCATCCACTCCACTCCACTAGAAACCATCCCAAGACACTTCTTCCTAAGAGTCCTTCACTGACCAATTTCTGCTTTTGCTCAAAATTAAGCCTCAGTAGACAGAACACGCCGGAGGCTTGGAAGACAGACTCCAATTCAAATCTGCCTCTTTCTGGGTGTGGACCTTTGGCAAGTTCCTTAATGTTTATGAGCCTCAATTTCTGGTTGTGCACAACAGGAATGAATCATACCCACTGTGCTGTGTTGTTGTGAGGATTGTAGAGGGCACACGGGATGTGCCCAGCACCACTCAGTAAAGAAGAGCGATGAGGATAGTGATGAGTAGCTAGTCCTAGTTTAGGTGAGAACCATTTGCAAGGGAATTTTCTTTGTAAAGGGCACAGGGGGCCATTCTCTGAAGATTTGAAAGATACTTTCCTTTCTCTCCACTATATATCCCCTCTTCTACTGAACTCAAGACCAAAATTACCCTCAGGCCTCCTGGCCTCTAGTTAGGATCAGCTGTTCTGACCTTAATGTTTATTTGCTTTGTTTTGGCTTTTGGGGGGCACTGAAAGCGGTAGGATAGGACAAAAAACCAGGGGAGATCTTCTCAAAAACATACTTGAGAAGGTGAAAGAATATAAACAAAGGGAAATCCTTAGGCTTCGGCCAGCCAACACCAGAAAAATTTAGAGTCACTAAGTAGACACTAAAAAGAGAGATGGAAGGACAACCATTTTAAGATAGAAATTACAGCTGCTGGGTTATTAAGTGTTTTGATTAGGCCTCCACAAGCACAGGAATCTTTAGAACATATTGCAGGTATTCCAAAAAAGCTGGGCTTTGATGTTGGCATGTAGCATCGCGAAAGGCCCAAGCTCATTTATGAGAGACAGTTTCAGAGTGGCCATAATTTGGGCTGCCTTTATTAAGACAATTATATGGAATTGCTTATAAACACTGGTCAAACGCTGTTCTCGACCATCACAGGCTCTTCTCCTGTTTTTTATTAGCAAGATGAATTCAATTATAAAAATCTATGGGGTAATTATCACAATGCTTGGCCAAAAGAAAGTGATAAAGCAAAATTAAATACACCATGTACAGATTAATGCATCTGGAGGACTTGGAACAAAACACAATTCTGAAAACAAAAACACACAAAGCATTGCCATGATTTCTACCTGTGAGGAATTGCCCGTAAAGTGATGAATACAGGCACGTGCGCAAATACAGATGATAAAGTGCTACGCATACAGATACACATGGGCTCTGCTGGAGGGGGGCCTCCGGGAAAGCTTCCCAGAAAGTGTGAAGAGTGAGGGGTGATGGGTGAAGGGAGGGGGTGATGGGTGAAGGGAGGGGAGGGAGGCCTCCTGGGTAGAAGCGCAGTGTGAGCAAGTCGGGGACCTGCATGTGCTTCTTGCCCACTGGGAGGTGGCAAGCAGGCAAGAGGCTGCACAGGCAGGAGAGGGTGGTCAACAAAAGAAGATAGGGACGTGCCCTGCCGTGTCCCAGCCCCACCCAGTACCTACTGATGAATTTATACCCAGGCAAGAGCTTTACCCCTGGTGCAAGAGCAGGTGTTTTCAGAATGGAGCAACATGTTTGTATTTCATTTTTGATAAGGAGGCAACCAGTTAGGGTGTCCATCAGAATTAGATTCTTTTTTTTTTTTTTTTTTGAGAGAGAGAGAGAAAGCGCGTGCCTAGCACAAGTGGGGGGAGGGGGAGGGGCAGAGGGAGAGGGTGAAGCAGACTCCACCATGAGCAGGGAGCCCAACTCAGGGCTTGATCCCAGGACCCCGGGATCCTGACCTGAGCAGAAGGCAGATGCTTAACCCACTGAGCCACCCAGGTGCCTCCATCAGAATTAGGATTCCTAAAACCACAATTCTTCATCTGAGAATGTTCATTCATTCATTTTATTCATCCCTTCAATGAATATTTATTGAATGTTTAATATGTGCCAGGGACCGTTCTAGGCTCAGGAGAGTCAGCAATAAACAAAACAGACATAAATCCCTGCTCTCACAGGAGAGACAGGTAATAAAGCACATAAGTGAGTAAGTTGTATACAGTCTGTTAGAAGGTGATTAGGACAATAGAGAAAAAAACAGGGAAGGGATTAGGGAGAGGGGCAGTAGCAGGAGGGCAAGTGGGAGGAATTGCCATTTTTAAGGAAGATGGTCATAGATCAACTGTGATTTGGAGCATGTAAAGAATTGAGTGATATAATTATGGGGGGAAAAAACTTCCTTCCATTCCTCTCTACTAAAAAGGAAAAAAAAAAAGATCTCACTAATAAGGTAACATTTGAGCAGGGATCTGAAAAAGATGCTGGCTTGATTCCTCCTGCTATCTGGGGAAGTACATTCCAAGCAGAGGGAAGTGCAAAGGCCCTGGGGCTAGAGAGCCTGAAGAGTAGAGACTACAGCAGGGAGGCCAGGGTGCCTGGAGCAAAGTCAAGGTCAAAGTGGAAGATAGTATCCACTCAGCTGACCAGGAGAATCAATAACCCAGGAACTTGTTAGAAATGCAAATTCTTACACTCCCAACCCCCTACTCAGACTATGAATCAGAAACTTCAGGGGTATGGGGGGAGGTGAAACCCAGCATCCTTTGACAGCCTTCCAAGTGCTCCTGATGCAGGCTTGTCTGAGAACCACTATCTTAGAGCTGAATCCGGAGCCCTCCTCTTTCCCTACTTTCCTGGAAAATTTTCTTAGATGATTCCATCAACTTCTATAGGTTTCAATGTTCTCTATGTTATAGACATTGTTTTTTATTTTCCAGCCAGGTATCTCTTTTTGAGTTTTTTAAAAGATTTATTTATTTATTTGAGAGAGAGAGAGAGCACCAGCAGGAGGGGTAGAGGGAGAGGGGGAGAGCACCTCCAGCAGACTCTGTGCTGAGCTCAGAGCCTGATGCGGGGCTCGATCTCACAACCCTGAGATCAGGACCTGAGCCAAAATCAAGAGTTGGATGCTGAACTGACTGCGCCACCCAGGCACCCCTCTTTTTGAGTTCTAATTATGTATATCCAATCCCCATCTCAACGAAGAGCGAACCAGCTTCCTATTTGGTGAGTGAGAACTCTAGAGATTTGCTACACTGAACTCACCAAATGTATAATGTGTATTATGACCATTCTTTGCCATAATTGGGGTAGGTCGGATTTGGCTTTGGGGGATTTGATTTTGAAGAAATCATCATTTCACAAGCATGACAGCTTCCAGCCCCATCTCAACTCCAAGAAACTGACTTGCCTTTTTCTCCCTGGGGCTCCGGGGTCTGTGTTCTCGTAAATCCTGGGGGCTCTTCCTCCCACACTGACTCATCATTTCAATATCTTCTTATTGCTTGCCTGCGAGATTGATTGATTGATGTCACCTGCACATAAGCTCCCACACTATTAGAAGTTACAACTGAAAACAGAATACTTGCTGAATTTTTTTTCCATTCAATCTCACAAATATTTCTGTCTTAATTCCCTTTTGTAATGAGGCAATGGCCTGACAAATAAATAACGGGTATTGAGTGTCAGCTGACAAACACTGTGCTAGGCACTGTAAGGAATGCAAGCCTCTACATAGCCCTGAATTTGGCAGGTAAGATGAGTGAATGTTACTAATACCAACTCTGAAGTCAGGTGGCCAGGGTTTGCTAATTGGCTCTTGCCTACTTGTCAGGTATAGGACCTGAGGTGGGTTATAAAACCTCTTTGTGCCGAGGCGCCTGGGTGGCTTAGTTGATTAAGTGTCTGATTTCAGCTCAGGTCATGATCTAGGGGTCCTGGGATCAGGCTCAAAGTCTTCGGGCTCTGCACTCAGTGGGGAACCTGCTTCTCCCCCCAACCCCCCACCTCTCCACCTGCTCATGCTCTCTCCTTCTCTCTCAAATACATAAAATCTTAAATAAATAAATACAGCCTCTCTGTGCCTTAATTCCCTTTTTCCTAAATGGGGTTAATAATAGTACCAACCTCATAGGGCTGGTGAGAAGATTAAATGAGTTCTATGTAAAGCACATAATCAGTTCGGGTGCTTGGTAAGTGCCAACTGAGTGTTGACTGTGGTTATTAATGCCTATTTCTGAGTGTAAATAAACAGGTTTTGGTGAGAGAGCTAACCTGCGTATTAGAGCATGCTTCTAACGTACACCAGTTTCATACTGCGTACTCACTATAATACAGCTGCTCCCGGGGGCATCAAATTACATTAATTAGCTTGTGATGTTTTGATTGATTCTTGTCTCTGTTTCAGAAAGCCTTGCCCTGGGTTTTTGTTGCTATGAGTTGAGGCAGTCAAAACCATGATCCCAACCAGGAAAAAATAATAAGCAATAATCTAATGTAACGAGAACATAACAAGATTATAAAACATAAGCTATTAAAAAAATGATATTGCTATTTAAAAAAAAATGAAATAAAACACAGCTATTAAATGATTTCTTCATGGACCCCAGGGAACGTGGTCTTAAGTACTTGCTGTCAAGCCATGAGAGGAGATGGAATTCTTTCTTTTTGATTGAAGTGGTTCAGAATTGGCCTTGAATTGATCTGGGAGTGAGGAGAAAGAAGGATTGGGTATAAAAATATAATAGGGTTCACTTAAAATCCGTCAAGCACTTCAACCTGCTGCAGAGGGGTCTCTCCCTGTCCTCAAAATCTGGTTGGAGTATGGAAGGAAAAGACGCCAGTGTCCCATAGTTAGGAACTAATGTATCAGGACAAGTTACGGTCACCTCCCCTTGCTCACTGTGATTGCCTATATATATATATGAGTCAAGCATGAAAGATGAGGTCTCTAAGTCACAAAAGGATGACTTTCGGTTCAAGTCCAATTAACATAGTGGCCTCAGCAAGTTCCTTAACCTCTTTAAACCCCCAAGTGCCCCATCTGTAGAAGGGAAACAAAAATAGTTTCCATCTCATAGGAATCTTGGGATGATGAAATTAATGAATGTTTTGAGAGTTAGCACTGTGCCTGGTACAGAGTACATATTCCTAATAATGTTAGATATCAGTTGTATGGTTGTGAAAATCCTTAGTATGTGTTGAACCCATAGTCTTCATAGGGCTGAAGATATAGATATTATCATCAGGTCTGTTATTTTAAAGGTGAAGAAATGGGCACCAAAGAGTTAAGAGATTCCTTCAAGGTCACACTGGACCTTCCAGGTGGGAGTCCAGGGCTATCTGAAGTTACTAGAAAGAATTATGTAGCACAGACTCAGACCTGCTCCCACACTGGCGTCTGTCCTCAGCGAGGCAGCTACACAAAGGCAGGAGTGGGGGCCATCTTTCTTCACCAGTCGTGATAACCTGGCCAAGATCTGAGCTGAGGAACCTTCTGCTAATGGCCCCTTTACCGCCCAGAACTTGTTTAGGAAAGCTGTGACTTCAGATCCCGGAATTAAGAACCTAGTACTTTTCTCACTAGTGTAGCAGGGATAATTTTTGCTCTGCAACTCTGGGCATAACAAACATCACACTAATTTACTTCTCTACACCCAGTGAAATCTAACTACATCCTCACTCACGAAGGTTGTAGGAATTTACTCATTCTTTCCTCTCCCCCAGCTCACACTGTACCTTAAGACCAGAAAGTGGTCTGTTGTTTATCAGTCCAGCCTAGTCGCCACTGAGATGCTCAGCACCCAAGAACTTGAGGTCCATTTGAAAGTCAAAGACTCCATCCCTCAGAGACCAAACCCCAAGATCCTTTGCTGTGCCAAAGAGACATCTCTTAGAACTTAGGACCCCCACCCAGTGTCCACAAGCTGCCCCGTCAGATGTCTGGTGCCTTCTTGAGACAGAGACCAAGTATGGGCCTCTCTAATTGCAGATGTCATTCCTTTCCTTCTGGGGGTGCAGCTACCTGTCTCCATCCCCCATTTCCAAGCCTCAGAGCACCTCTCCACCCTTTGAGAGCTTAGCTCTTTTCAAAATAAAGCTCCCTAACTCTGTGTAAGAGGCAAGGGGAACCCCAGACATTCAAGTTTCAAACTCCTGCTTGCCCTGTGGAAGGGCAAAAGGAAAAGTATTTCTCCTTCTTTCTGAATTTCTCCAGCAGCTGAAGGAAACACAAAGGCAAATGTCCAGAAACCAGCCTGCCACGTTTCTTTTTCTTTTTTCGGAGTTAAGACTCTTCAAAAAGTATTAAACTCAGGCTGAAAATGGAAACACTGTATTCTTTCATCAAGACTGCATGTTAGGACTGGCTGATGGACCAACACTTTGCAAAGATCCTTTGATTCTCTGTGCCTTTGCAAGTAACTGCCTGAATTCTTGGTGGCGGAATCAGCTGCTCTTCGGAAAACAAACCATTACAGAATTCCAACTGGCAAAGCTTGCCATCCATCAACTCCCAGGATCGCCACTGGTGAAACAGAGGATATATTTCCTTCATATGTCCATTAACTTCCAGATAATTTAAATTTGAATTTTATCTCATTCATCAAGTTTTACCATGGCCTATGTCTCTTGGTACTTAAATTCTTCAGATAAAATTTTTCTTCCCTAAATTTTTATCCATTCTTAGTCTGAGCCCCAAACATATAAGGTATAGGGGGTAAAGGGATCCTGTGTCAGGACTAGCCCAGGCCATGAGAACAGCCTCATGGGGCTTATGCTTGTACAGTGAGGCCCTGTCGTAAATGTTTTACGTACATTGATTCATTTCATCCTCATAACAACCTTATTATTCTCACTTCCTAGATGAGAAAACTGAGGCACAGAGAGGTTAAGAAACTTGTCTAAGGCTACACAGCTATCAGGTGGCCAAGGCAAGATTCAAGCCCAGGCAGTCATAGCACAGGGCTATGAATATAGATTGTGGTTAAGTGTTAACAAGGAAATAAACAGGATAATGATACAAAGGCTACCTGATGGGGCAAGGTGTGTGTGTGGGGGGGTACTTTCATTGTGTTGATCAGGAAAGGTTATGGAGGAGGCAGCATTGTTGAGCTGAATCCTGAAGGATGACAAGGAGCCAGGAGGGTGGATGAGTATTCCTGACAGGAGGAAAAAGAAATGCAAAAAAAAAAAAAAAAAAAAGCCAAGCAAGGAAAGAGTCTCTCAAGGGCAGAAATGTGGCCCATGTGGCAAAGCATAGCGGGGGGACAGGGAGAGGAGCATGGGATGGGCATGGAGAAGATGCTTTCAGGAGCAATGAGAAGCCACTGACATGCTTAGTCACAGAGATTATGACATGAACGTGAGTTGTTTCTGAAGTCACTGGCTGCTAGGTGACAAGGGGATGAGTGAGAACCTGGAATAGAGGGGACTTGGAAGAGGGTTATGTAGCTGAGGGTGACATGGACCCTGGTGGGGCCAGGTGGCAAGAGATAAGGCTGGATGGAGCAGGAGGGCCTGGTGCTCAGGACATTCCGGCTATCTGAAGAAGTGTGGCCTTTATTCCTAAGAGCCAGAGAAGCCCTGAGCAGGTGGAAGCAAAGGAGTCCCGTGATCTGATCTGAGTTCTAGGAGAATGAGTGGAGCTGGTGGGGACAATGTGTTGGAGGGACAAGCCTGCTGTCCAGTCAGGAGACTGCTGGAGACCTCCCAGTGAAAGGTGAGAGGGACTCATGAGGCCCGGGGCAAAGACTAACATCACCAGGGCACTGTTGGACTAAGTCAGACAAGGGGCTGCTCTCAAGGAACTTTCCAGAGCCACTTATGAGGACAGGCTTGATGATAACCTGAGTGTAAGGGATGAGAGAAAGGAAGGAGATAAAAGACCCCTCTATACCTGTTTCTGGCATTTGGCGGCGGGGAGGAGGGAAGCTGTGCAGGAAGATGGGGAACCTGGAAAGAGAATTTGCCAATGGGACCAGTTCAGTTCAGGACAAATTAACAATTCCATCGGCCCAGGTGGAAAAGCAGCAGGTAGATGTAGAAGCAATCCAATGACTCTTCGAAGGATGGGAACTAATTACCCCAAGAGAAAGGTCCGAACACTATCACCCCTTCACTAGCTGCTGGGCAGTCAAAACAGATTAGCACTGGAAATGCTCTTCCAAAGAAATAGCGCTCCCTCTGAGTGCTCCCCCAACTATATGAAAGAATGGGGCTTTGCATTAAAACGGCTTTCAGGGACTCCCAAGGTACAGAAACCTCCCATTTAAACACGGCTTCCCATGACTCAGATTCAGATAATCAAGTCAAGTCCCTCAGTCACAAGTCTGTGATGACAACAGGTTGAAATAAGATATATCATCCTTATCACAGGTGTTCGTTCACCTTTTTCTCCAAGGCTATAATGTATACAGAGATTCCCTTCTGTTGACTGTGACAAGACCTCCTGAACTGCCAGAAATTTTCACCAGAGATCTTTAGCGAAGAATACACGAACTGTGTCTGGAGTTAATCTTCAACCATTGGGAAGAAAGAATATGCAATGTTTCTTTTTTATTATGAATTTTTTAAGTCTTCACTCCTGCCAGTGTCAGGGAAATAATTGCGCTAGATTTAACAGATCCTTCAACTATGGTGAAAGGGGAAGGCATCTCTCCCTTGAAGGAAGGAAGGAAGGAAGGAAGGAAGGAAGGAAGGAAGGAAGGAAGGAAGGAAGGAAGGAAGGAAGGAAGGAAGGATGGATGGATGGATGGATGGATGGATTGATGGAGAGATGTTGGGATTTCAAGCGATGAGTGAGTTTTAGAGAAAGATTTTACCTCTGAGACAAACCGGCTTTCCCACCCACGATAAGCGGGTGCTCCTGTCTGCTTCTCTCTTTATTTTATCAAGCCATGTTTTGACAATTCGTGGGGGGGAAAAAAAGTGTGTCTAGGGCAAATTGAGCTGCTGAAGCAATAAACATTTAGACACATAATGTGAATTGAGTTATTGTTCTTGATAGGGATATTCTCTGAGTTTCTCTTTTTTGGAAAGAGAAAGTGTCGGCCCGTTTCCCTCCCCCGGGTCTCTTGAAATGGAAGTCTCCTTCGCCCTAATTGTTGCGAATCCTTGACAATAGCCCTAAGACTAGGTTATCTCGCAGGAACGTCCATTTCCAAAGAGTTGAGGGAGATAAAGACTCAAAACAACTGGACGACGTCGAGGGCTAGGAGCTGCATCTTCAGGCCCGTTCAGCCCAGGTGGCCCCTCCGGGCGGCTCACAGGGTAGGAGGGGGCCTCCCGCCGTGGATCTGGTGGGGTTTCGGGGGGCGGGGTGGGATCCTCCGCCTCAGAATCCCTGCTCGCCCTCTCGCACGCCGGACTCCGCACAGCCTCTCCGGGTTAGCAGGCGCCTGGGGACCTACTTCGTCCTGGCTGCGCGTGCAGCGGCGAGGGAACGCGAGGCCTGGCCGGCTCGGCCGCTCCCGGCTCCCGCGGCGTAGAAGGGGCCGCGGCGCTACGTCCGCGGGGCGCGGGCGCTCATTGTTGTCCGGGCGCGGGCAGCGCGCCGGGCCGCGCGGGACCCGCCGGAGCCCGCCTTCCGCACCACCCCGCGGCCGCCTGCGCTCTCCGGCCGCGCGGGGGCCAGCGCGCAGGGGGTGCGGCGCGGGGCGGGGGGCGCCAGGGGCGGGGCGGGGCGGG
>NW_023270453.1:8518613-8527561 GCF_011800145.1 Mirounga leonina
GCGGCGGCGGGGGCGGGGGCGCGCCGGGACCCGGCGGGGCGGCTGCGGGCGCCGCGGAGGAGGCGGAGGCGCCGGGCGCGGATGCCGCCTGCTAGGCCACGGGCCTGCGCACCCCGGGGCGAATGGGACGCCCGTTTCGGTGGATCCGCCGCTGCAAACCTGAAGTTCCTCGGCTCCGAGCGAAGCGCAACAAATAAAAGGTAATGTGTCTTTGTTTCGCAGCCGCGACTGCTGGGAGGCGGCTGATTATGCCGCACTTGTGTGTCCATTTTTAAATGCTGGGCCGGTGAAGGGGACATGACACTTCTTTACTGGAAGCGTAGAGTATTTAATGTCGTGGATGTGACATTTTTTCAGTGCAAACCCCACGTGCGGCACCTACTACACTCCCTTCTGCTCCCCGCCCCCTCCCCCCATACACTTTCTCTGGCATCTCAACCTCACACTGTCTGAATTTACCCAGGGAGAAAGGAAAGGACATTGCAGAAAGCCGCCCTGGGTGGGATTTGTTGTTGTTGTTGTTGTTTTTTAAGAAAAAGCATTTTTATGGAAGTGACAGGGGAGTCCTGTCGTTTGGGTGCCCGAGGGTGGCAGGAAGCAGGCAGATGATCCTGCTAAAATACACTGCTCTTTTACACTCCAAATGGCTGCAGCAAGTTTGATGCATAGAGAAAGGGGGAGGAGGAGAACAGGAGGAAACCTTTAGTACGTGGTCATTTAAAAATGACCAAACGCGTTGCTTCTGTGTTGCAGACAGATGCCCACACGTTTGTGCCTATTGCCTTTAGAGAAGATTAACCAGTCCTGCACTCTGAAAGCCGTGTGGGCCGCCCCTGTGTAATCAGGAGCCCGGTGCCTTTCTCCAATACCTTGTGAGCAGAGTAACCGCTCAGTAGATTCAAGCAAATTCTGCAACATTTCCGAGGGGTGGCCGCTCTAATAATAGCGCTGGCGGTGGTTTCCTAATAGACATGCTCATTCTGAATGATGCAGCCATGCCCGGCTGCCGGCAGCTCAGCTTGCTGAGCCGGGGGATCCAGTGCCGGCGAAGGACTCCCTGACCCCACCATGAATGGATGAGGCTCTCTCTCTCCCCTATGAATGGAACATCCCTATAGAGGCTGCCGCTCTTCTCTTCTGGCGTCTTGCAGTTTGAATCCGCACCGCCTCGCATGAAAGGGATTCTCAGAACACCTAAGGCAGGCACATTTCTAAATCTGAGCTCTTCAGTGCTGACGGCCTCTTCAGTATGGGAGTAGCTTCCAGTGTATTTTTAGACCCCTGGTCAGGTTGACTTGATCTGCGTTTACCTGATTGGGTTTTGAGCAGCTGCTTAGACACCCCTTCCGGCTCAGCATCCCCTAAGTCTTGTCCTTTTCCAAAAGCGTGACTGCCAGGTGTGGGAAAGCACCAGCCAGAGAGCCAGGAGCCAACTTCTGACTTCATCCAGGGAAGCCACTGCCAGCCCTGGGGAAATACCTCAGGAATTGGATGCAAAAATCTCTACCTTACACTTACTGGAAGTTAGCTGTGTGTGCCATCTTGAAAATATGCGACAAAAGTGTGGGGGTTAAGGAGACAAGGGAGGACACATTTCACGGTTTTGTTTCTGGGCTTTTCATTGTTTCATGTTCATTCAGAGCATCTGACCCCATTTCTTTGGAGTCTGACTTGGACAAGGCCAGAAGGACAAACCCTCAGATCAGCAGAAACCTGATTTTGATTCTCAAAGTGTCCCTTAGCTCCTGCAACCCAGAGTACCAGAGGCTGAGCCACTTCTGTTGGCTGAGAGAATCATGCTGCTGGAAATGAAATCTGGATTTCTTTCAGGCACAACAGGAATGAGGGTCATACAGCAAATAGATCGGAATCCATTTGGTCCTGAGTGGTTAAGTAGCCACAACCTGAGTGGTTAATGTAATTGGAAGCAATATTTGGACGTGCTTTGGAATCAATACTATATTGTCCTGCCAGTGAATAGAATGTTGCCTCCTGATAACTTGGAATGAAGTTTTGCCTGATGCGCAAAGTTGCATGGGTAGAAGTAACCTTTTAGAAAGAAAAAAAAAAAAAGAAAGATTAAAGTCTTCTTGTATTAAAGGGAGGCACTGTTAAGAGAAATGAGCATCAGAGAATCCCTCCACCCTCTTTTGTTCTGACCAAGTGTGATCTGCCGCTGGCAGAGCTATATTCTCTTTGGCACTTGTCTTGAACTACTTTTATTAATAAGACTTGTTATTTATGGCATAGGGCCTCTTGGTGATTTGTAGACGCTGTTGCCAAGTCCCCGGATAGCCTGGCAGGTGGCTAGTGCCATTAGCATTATCTTGTCGTTGGGGAAACTGAGACCCCTTGAGGTTCGGTTAGTCACCGATTTCATAATCCATGAGAAGTGCACCCCAGATGTGTACAGTGCTCAGTTTTATTGGAACAACAAAGTCACGGGCTGAGGTCAGAGAACAAGCCAAGAACAATGAGTCCTTGCTTGGGTTCTGGAACTTGGGAGAAGGCTCTGTAGTGGATATGCCAGCGTTCGTGCAGGAAGCGGCTCTAGAATCAACTTTGATGAGTCGAGGGAAAAGTGTGATGGGTTTGTGATGGGAAAGGCAGTGAAGAGATGAAGATGCGGGAAATCTTGTATGAGGGACCTGCTGGGCACCTGGGTGCTTCCGTAAGTGTGGGGAGGAGTGAGACCCCCTCCGCAGGAGATCACTACTGACTTTACTGCATACGTGTACCACTTGTGTTCACGTTATTGGTGCGTGTGTGCGTGCGTGTGTAAGATACTTACATTTCTACTCCCGGGCCATACACTTGTCTGTTAGAAAGGTTGCGTGTAGCCTGATACTCAAAGAACAAATGATTCCAAATCTAAAGCATTGTTCTTAGATAATTTTGCATATAAATACTTTTTTTAAAAGGAAGGAACAGTGCAGTTTCTGGAGAATTTCTAGTTTAATATGTCAAAATGAGAAGTAGACCATGATCACGGTTAAAGAGCTCTTGAAGTTATGTCATCCACTCACCACACAGTAGCAGAATGGATAAGTCCAGATCCAGTGATGACTTCTGTTCACATCTTTTATTTTCTAGTGCCACCCGATGTGTCAATAAAATGTGTGGCAGTTCTCTGTTTAGGTTTACTCATAGTGAAAATCCCAGCACCTCCATTAGAGATGATTTCTGGGACCTCAAAGGAGCATAAGCCTTGGGATAAAGATCTTCCAATGGTTCTTCTGATCTAAATTACCCAAAACTGTAGTCCCCTTGAGCAAAGGTGCCTCAGGCTCACATCCCCTCATGACCTCCCCAGGACATGGTGGGGGTCTGTGTACTCCACCTTCCCGCTTCTAATTCTTTGCTGTCCATCTCTCTCTGAAATGTGATGAAAGCAACAAAAGGCAATATTGGAGTTGAAGTGAGAAAAGGAGTAACAGGGACCATTCCATCAGTTGCATAGGATACACAGATACTTGAACTTGTCCTACAGTAAGCAAAAGCAGGACCATAAAGAATCTGGGGCAAAGTGGGCACTGTTGAGGAATGGTGGGATCTGAGTATTTTACCTTGTGTTCATTTGAGCCCTAATCAGACTCTAGTATGTCTGTAGTATTTCCCTTTGTTGTTTTTCCCAAGACGTCTCATCTGAAAAGCTGGAACAGTAGTTCTTGGAGCTCTGGGCTTCAGGCTCCCCACTGCACACACAGGCCTGCTGGTTTCACTACCGCATCCTGCAAGAAGTTTTCTGAATCAGCATAAATCCAGCTTGTCAAAAATTCTCTCCACAGCAGTTTCCTCTGGTTCCCCAAACCCATCAGCTCCCACCCTTTTCCTGTGTCCCAAGAGATCAGCATGTCTTTCTCTTATAAGGAATAATTTAGACACACCCTTACATTTATGGCAGTCAGTTCCACCCCTAGAAGCATCATCCTAAAAGTATCGATCGTTATGCCTCTCTTCCTCTCACAGAAGATGATCAGAGGTGTTGCTCCTATTTAGTGAATCACATTAATGCTTATTTGGGGTGCTACTGAGTTTGTGCATGAGTGTGTGTATGTGTGTTCAGTTCTTTTTTTTTAGAGATTTTATTTATTTATTTGACAGAGAGAGAGCACAAGTAGGGGGAGCAGCAGAGGGAGAGGGAGAAGCAGGCTCCCCGCTGAGCAGGGAGCCCGATGTGGGGCTCGATCCCAGGGCCCTGGGATCATGACCTGAGCCAAAGGCAGCCACTTAACCAACTGAGCCACCCAGGCGCCCCGTGTGTGTTCAGTTCTTAACTGTATCAGTGGAAGTTAGGTATTTTCCCCCAAAGAGAAATGCTTTTCCCTTTGAAGATGGAAATTACTGCCAAGAATAAAGACTATGATTATTGGAAGGAATATGAAGGATATAAGGGATCTGGTTCAGCTCCGTGGCCTTATTACTACCAAATAAGAATCAAGGAAAATAACCAAATAAAAATCAAGGCTGGTAGCCTTGGTCTGAACTGAATGAGTACACACGGGCATAGCTAACTCTCATTCAGACATAGAGAATCTAGGATCTAGCTTGTTACGCTAGATCTCTATCATCTGTGGTGGTTTCTGGTTTTTTCTTTTAAACTTGGAACCCTGGCCATTCCATGATGCAATACAAGAAGAAACTAGTTGTCCATGGTGGAGAATATCTGTACATACACACTCTCCCCCCTAAACTCTGACTACATCCACTTGGGTCTTCTGGTCTCCCTCTTACTAGAAATTCCTTGCCAGCCCATGGTTACTACATACTTCGTGTTCACTTAATGTTCACTGCATTGAAGTCCCTGATCGTGATGGGCACACAGTATCCTACCGGAATAAGTAAGTCACCGAGTGACTTTATCATACCATGCTCCCGCATGGATATAGTTAGGCATCTTTAGAACACCCCATGGCCTAAAGTGAGATGTACCCTGTGAAGTCATCCGGTGTCTACCTTGTCTTAGTCTATACTGTGGTGTGGCCTTGCTGACCTTAGGGCCAGAAGTCTCGGTATGGATGAAAAACTCTAAACCTTCTAATAATAATTTTCACTTCAAATTAGCCAAAAGCTATCCCTCCCAAACTTAAGGCGATAGCTCCGCAGTTTCCATCAAGACTAGCCTGTTCTTCTCGTGATTCAGTCTTCTTTGCAGGGCTTTTGCCTTTCTTTGTCCTTGCTGTAGGAAGAATGCATGAAAAAAAAGGCGTGTAATGGGGAATTAGATTGATAATGCATGACAGCGAATGGAAATGATGATCAGAGAGTTGCCAGGCTGTGCCATTCATAACCATAAAATGCACAATTATGCTCTCACCACACGCCTGTGAACAAGTGTATAGATGTGATAAACCCAAACTAGGAAACCGAATAGTGTGGAGCCATCTGGAGCTGGGTGGTGTACCTACACACTGAGCTGGGGAATGCAGTGCTGGCTTACCCATTCCTCTGCTCCCACTGGCTACCCCCAATAAATATCAGATACTCATTTCACTGTCTCAGAGAGAGCGAGCGAGAGAGAGCAGAAGAGAGGAGAGGGTGAGGACAAGAACCAGATTGGAGCTGAACACAATGGAGAGCAGTGTTCTGCCTTCTCAATCCCCTTTTATTGGGATGGTCGAGTGTTTTGTAACCGAGTAACTGCAGATTGACCAGTGGCGCAGATGTAGCCTGCAGGTCTTGGCTGGAGGGCAGAGGCCTCGAACCCAGTAGGGTAGTGGGGGGCTGACATCACGCTGAATGTTCCGTGCAGGCTGTGAACCACGCACAGAAGGGATTTGGGGATTATCAGTCAAGTCAAAGATTTCAGATGGATGGAGTTCTAGGAATGAGAAGGGGCATGTAGGTCATTTTAACAGAGGAAGAGAGGCTTACAGATGCTCAGGGACCTCGCCAAGGCCTCAGTCACAGCACCAAGCCTGGAGTCCCCATCTCCTGGCAAGGACTTAGATGGGGCGTGCAAGTACTGTGGACAGAGAGTGGAACCGTAGCATCATCTCGTGTGGCTCGGATTCCCGGTTCTGCCTCCTGCTAGCTCCGAGGCCTCGGGCGAATGACTGCATCACTGAATCTCTCGGAGCTTCAGTTTTTTTCATTGACAAGAAAAGTTACATTCAGAAGGGCCAGTGAGACACCATCCGTGAAACACCTAGCACAAAAATATGAGAGACTCTTAGAACAAGTGATGTTGTCTTTGCGTCCTCCCCTCCACCTTCCAGTGTGACTTGATTATGCCACCGGAAGGCTCAGCACGGCTAACTGCAGGGACACACAGTGGGGTGTGAGAGGCCACTGGCCATGGAGACACGACTCAAGGAAGTGGTGCCTCCTCACCTCCAATCCTGAGATGCATTTTATAAAGAGAAAGTAGCATAAGGGAAACAACTGTTCGCTCTGATACTCTGTGTCATGTGGTCTCCCAGAAAGACTTCTGCAGGTAAAGGCATCCCCCAGCAGTCCTCTTGTATTGATGGAAAAGACTTGTGGGCATCCTTCCGCATGCGTCCGCATCCCTGAGACTCCAGTGAGTCCTGGAACGCTAATAAGGGGAGGATTGGTTGGGGGAGGGGAAGGAAGAGAAGAAGAGATGATTTTGCTTTTACACTGAAAAGCAGAGAGAGCATTTGAGTTCTTCAGTTTTAAAAAATGATAAGGGAGGGCTTTTCTCTTGGAAAAGAATGCTAGAATCAAAACAAGCATTACGAAGGTTATGCCAATCCATGGTAATGCCATCTTCTTCACAACAGAGGCAAAAATCAATCGCTGGGTAACGTTCTTTGATTACTTCCCATTCGCTGCCATTATTAGGAAGATTTTCAGCTTCTATTCACTTATTTATGTTAAACTCAGGTAATTACTGCAGAGAGTTAGTAGCAGAAACAAGCCTAGAAGCTGAGTGTCCTAGATGCTTGTGGGAGGTTTTTCTCATTGCACCCACCGCCTGACAACTCTGGAAATACTGAGTTTCTCTGTAGCATGAGCAATCAACATACCGATTTGCATAACAACATCGGAAATTATTTAAGCACTTAATAACCTTCTTGGTGTTAGATAAAATAAATCAGAATGAGAGATGGTCCATCTTCTGGAGACAGATTAAACAGGCACAGAATAGCCGTATGCAGGACAAGGATCTATTTTAGATGAACCCTCAGGGACAGTTTACGGCAATAGTTTGCCTGGACAGGGTGGAGTGAGCCAGTCATTTTCTGGAGAAAATATAAACTGACACTTGTTTGTGGTTCCTTCTTTCTTTCTTGTGGAAAATATGGTTTCTTTGTCCCTGCGCAGTGTGGTTTGTCTGCCCCCCTGTTGCTAAGGTTGCAACTTAGCCAATAGAGATTTTATACTCTTTAGATAGAGAGATCTAGAACTTCCAACTTGGAAAGATATCCAGATACTCAAAGAATATCCAAACCACAGGGGGGTTTTTTGTTTGTTTCTTCCTTATACAGCTAGATTCTTCTTTTCCTCTTGCCAACAGGACTGACCACACTTTTAGGGAACTGACAAAACCCAACGGAAAAATCCCATAAACTCTTGAGTTTTGTCTTGTTTTCGGTTTCACATTGGAAATGGAAAAAATGTCAGTATGTGAGCACACGTGCTTATTAGCATGGAAGACAGGTGGGAGTGAGGATGCTCGGGTTCCTGCAGTTTCCCCGTGACAGTGACAGGGAGGCGAGCATGAGAACAGTGCATAGCCTTCGCTCTTGCCCTTCTCTTCAGACCCTCACTGAGGGAGGGAGGCTGCCCGTCAGATGGGCTTTGAAATGGCCAGTTGTCCATTGGGCTATTTATCAATTTTCTCACAATGTGACCCCTCAAAGGAGCACCCCTGACAGTACTCCCGCATTAGCGAAGGCGGTGCCGTGTCTCACCTCTGACTACTCTGACCGGTGGTGGTCTGGGGACCTCTCTTCCTCCTCCTCCCAGGCTCAACAACCATTGTCCTGTGGTCAGCGAGTCACTTGTCCGCCTCGCTCTTCCTCTTGGTTGCATGACTGGGATTAAGCTCTTCAAGCCTTTACAATGAATTTCTCTAACACCTTGCTCCTATGTTTCCTTCCCAAATTCCTTTGGGGTGAGGTGCCCATTCATAGTTCAGCACCTCCCCATTCTTTCCTGGGTGGTTATAAGATCATCACAGCTTACCCCCTTGCCGCCTTCCTGCCACACACACACACACACACACACACACACGTACACACACGTATGTGCAGTGCACGCACATCCCCTCCCCAGCCTCGTTGCCCCCCTCCCGCCTTCATTTCCTATAACCCACAGGACTTAATATGGACTAGAGGGACCCAGCACGACCTGGCAGCTCCTCATTTCTTAAACTTCTTTTCTTACACTAACTCTGACACACTGTGTCAGGCTGTTTGGGTTGCCACAAAACAGCATAGGCTGGGGAACTTAATAAACGACAGACATTTACTTCTCATAGTTCTGGAGGCTGGGAAGTGTCCGGTGAGGGCCTGCGTCCTGGTTCATAGATGGCTGTCTTCACACTTGTCCTCACAAGGCAGAAGGGAGGAGGGAGCTCTCCGGGCTCTCTTTCATAAGGGCACGAATCCCATCCCGAGGGCTCCACGCCATGACCTCATCGCCTCCCAGAGGCCCCACCTCAAGAAACCACCACTTGCAGGTTAGGACTTAACACAAGACTTTCTTGGGGGGGGGAGCGGTGCTTGGGGAAGCAGCACAAACGTGTAGTCTCTTGTACACAGCCACACCCCCCTTGCCTTTCCCCAAGCACATTTGGCCTTTTCTGCATGTCAGCCTCTTGCAAACGCTCATCCTGGGGATTGAGCAGCCCCTCCCATCCCTCCTGTGCTGGGGACACCCCTGCTCATTGTTGAATTCAAACCTCCAATGCTACCTTCTCGTTTTCCTCCAAGCAGAGCGTCTCTCCCTCCTTTATTCGCCCAAAGCGTCCTCACAGC
>NW_023270453.1:8527571-8594592 GCF_011800145.1 Mirounga leonina
TTTGTCACATCTTGTGGTTTCCCATTTCTTTGCTTGTTTGCAGATAGCTAGAATGAGTTTTCCCCTGCATAAGCCTGGTGTCCTTACCCCATCTGTCAGCTCTTCTCTCTGCTTTTCAGCCGGGATTTCCCTCTCTGGATGTGTCCATGTCAGAGGGCCAGAGAGTAAAGATGGTACAGGACAACTGTCATCCTCTGTATGAGGGCTGGTCTTGCAAACCCCAGCTGGCGGGAAGTACCTGAGCTCCCCAATTAATTCATTCAGTCATTCAGTCAGTCGGTCAGTCATTCAACACACAATGGTGTGCCTATTATGTCCCAGCAAGGTATCTATGAACAAAACTGATGAAAAGTCTTGCCCTCAGGGAGCTCGCAGTCCAAGAGGAAAAGGCAGACAGCAAACCTAGTAAATTATATGGTGCACTAGAAGGTGGCACATGAGCTGAGGAAAACTAAAGCAGAGATCAGAAAGTCTGGCAAGGTTGCCATCTTAAATACAGGATCAGAAGGGACACTGTGGGAAAGGTAATGTTTGAGTAGAGCTTTGAAGGATGTGAAGAGGTGAGCCATGGGGTTGTGTGGGGAGACATTCCAGGCAGATGAAGGAGCTCATCAGAGGCTCTGGCTGGGAGGGAAGAGTGACTCGGAGAGAACAGGAAGGAGATGAGTGTGGAAGAGCAGACTGGGGCGGGGGGTGGGCGCATAGTGGTGGGAATCATGTGGGGCCTTGAAGGCATCGACTGGGGGAGGGGGGCTGTTGGAGAGTATGGATCTGGGGAGTATCGTGGCCCCCCTTGGGCTGCACAGGGATCTGGGGAGCATCGTGGCCCCCCTTGGGTGCTGTGTGGGGATTAGACTGCGAGGCAAGAGGTGCCAGGGGGGTGGCCATTGCAAGAATTGGGCAAGTGAGAAAGTGATGATGAAGTGTTCAGGGTCTGGTTATTTTAGAATCAATGAGGTTTTCTGCTGTGGTGGGTGTGGGATATGAGATGAAGAGAGAAGTCCCCCCACTGGGGCCTAAAGAACAGAACGTGGTGATGGAGTGGCCGTTACCAAGAGGGGAAAGCCGTGGGTGGAGTTGGTTTTGGGAAGAAGACAGGTCTGCAGCTCTGTTTGGCACATGCTGAGCCTGAGATCCTAACAGATAGCCAGATGCAGATGTTAAGCGGGCAGGTTTAGGCAGAATCACATACAAGCCTGGGAAAGGAGGAATTCCGGGTGGAGGTGCAAAGTGGGGCTTAGCCACCTAGAGTGATGCATAACGATGCCAGGCCTCAGTCCTGAATATGACAACATCTGGGGGGAAACCACAAGCACCAAACATCAAATAAAAAGAATATAAGATATAAAGAAATGAAGTGGGGCGCCTGGGTGGTTCAGTGAGTTAAGTGTCTGCCTTCTGCTCAGGTCATGGTCTCTGGATCCTGGGATTGAGTCCTGCATTGGGCTCCCTGCTCAGTGGGGAGTCTGCTTCTCCCTCTCCCTCCACCTCTCCTCTGCTTGTGCTCACTCTTTCTCTCTCTCTCAAATAAATAAAATCTTTAAAAAAATTTAAAAAAGAAATGAAATAATTCCTTGAAGTGTGAAGAACTCTGTTGAGATGTCCCACTGCAGGTGGAGCTCTCCATATCCTCTGAGGGTCTGTCTCTTTTTTGATATGGTGAAAAGAGTATCTCTAACCTTCATACCTGAATCAGATTTGTTGATGGGTCATTGACATACAATAAACTGCACATATTTAAAGGATCGAATTTGATCGTTTTGACACATGTCTACACCGTGAAGCCATCACCACAATCAAGAACCGTAACTCCATCCTTTCAATCAGTGATATTTCCTGAGACCCTGGTGTATTTAAACCTCTGTGCCAGGCAGTAGGAAGGATCTAAACTGTAGACACTACCCTTGCCCCCTTTATTTCTGATGCAACATCTTGACTTCCCTTACACAGTTCTTTCTCCTAAAGCCTCTGCTGGAAGTACGCTTAAGTTTGGTGTCCACAGGGTTTGGAATGCCATGTGTAAACCCTTTCACACCGGCGCTCCTGGTGAAATCAGGAAAGAGGAAAGATCAGGAACCCTGCCATCCTTTAATCAGTGCTGATACAGGCAAAAACCCATCCCTCGTTCCTCCATCCACGGAGACAGCCCAAACAGCAGGCTGAGCTTCATCCTGATTTCTGTGTGTCATCAACACAATAATTACCTCCTGCCGAAAGCTTTGAGAAATTGTTCTGTGTCCAATTAGAGTTTTTGATTTGACTCGCAGATACAACAGAACGTCTTTACTTCTGTAACTGCTCACTGATGAATATTTTTAAATCTACCCTTTGCCAAACGGCCACTGAGTTTCAAGGCACTGCATTATTTCCTGCAACAGCTTTTCCACTGAGAGGCTTGTGGACCATGGGTGAAAAGGAGGGGGGAGGACCCTCTTTGGTTTCAGAATCCTCTCCCTTCCTCCTCTGCCCACCCCCCTCCATTTCCCTTCCTTTTCCGGCCTCATGCCCACCCCCATTTTTAAGTGGTGTTCAAGAAGAAGTGGAACAGCTCTAGAAACTCGTCCTGCGCGTCATGCTGTGGAAGCAGCATCAGGAGCTCCATGAGCAGGTCTCCAGAAGGGCCTGGGGTGGTCATGGGGCAGCCAGCCAGTGTGGAAACCTCCGACAAGGTGAACAGAGGCAGGGAGCCACCGATGCAGCTCGGGCAAGTCGGGGTGGGGGTCCCTGCTAGGCCTCTCCAGCAGAGCCCTTTCCAGAGAACTCTGGGTATGTAAATATCCAGGCAGCGGCCTCCAGCCCAGATGGACCGCCTCATACAGATGTCAAAGGTAGCTGGAGAAACTGCCCTCAATGCAAGCACTTCCGTTTCCTAAGTTCTCCCTACACCTCTTGATTGGGGCATTTGGCAAGGGAGGGCGAGGGTTAGGACCGTCTCCAGGAGCTGCGAGCCACCCTGCAGGACCGTAGCTTTCCAGATGGAGCCATCCATGGCCTTCAGATGCGCTTTGCTGGGATGCCACTGGAAGTTTGGTCTGATTTTTTTTTTTTTAAAGATTTTATTTATTTATTCATAAGAGACAGAGAGAGAGAGGCAGAGGGAGAAGCAGGCTCCCCGCTGAGCAGGGAGCCCGATGTGGGACTCGATCCCAGGACCCTGGGATCATGACCTGAGCTGAAGGCAGACGCTTAACCATCTGAGCCCCCCAGGCGCCCCAGTTTGGTCTGATTTAAGCATGAATCTCAAAAAGGGTCAGCTGTCAGACTAGAGTGCTTCCTTCTACACCTGGAGGACTTGGCATCTGAGCACAAGGCCCCTGGACTCAGGCCTGACAGGCACAAGTGGCGGCTTTGTATCCCACGTAGGTTCTGTGAAGGCAGGTGGGCCATGCCACTGTCTCAGGCGGCCGCCTCCCCCTGTACTTCAAGAGTCACCTAAGAATAGAATCGCACTAGCTTGCTGACGGTCTTTTCTGCCCCCCCCCCCCCACATCCCCAGGGATAATGGAGAGTTTGCCTGTAGTTATACACAAAGGGGACTGTTTACGTGAAGGAGAACCCATTCCCAAACTATGTGGCAAGATGCCCCAGCTACCAGTGATTGAAGATTGACAAGAGTCCTACTCCTTTCACACTTGGTCCTCTAGCTACAAAGAATGCATGTGTTCCATAGCCTGGGTGTGAGGGTATGTTCCTACAGAATAGGCAAATTAAAAACATCTCACTGAATGCAAATTAAGTTGTATAGTACCTAGATTTTGGAGTTGTCCTTAAAATGGTATATAAGGATGTATGTTATTTGGATATATATTTATTAATTCATGTAAAAATACGTACTGAGTGCCTGTTATCACAGTCGGGTCATTCTGTTTCGATCACACATATAAAATATCATTTTAATGTCAACAAAATATTTTCAGTAAAAATGGGATAACCTATTGCTTCATAAGACCCGTAGTTGTAACAGTGTGATCTCATCCCACTAATAACAATATAAGCAAAAATTGAAAAAAAATTTCATTTAAAATGACAGATTGAATTAGACATTGGAGCAAAAGAGGCAAATTCGTGTTACCAAGAAAATGTCATTGAGGTTCTTGGTTATCAAATACATGAATACCAAACCAGTAACAGATGCATGTAACCAGCCACTCCACAGCATTATATTTTAAAAAGAGGACATTTGCTTGCATATATTTTTAAAGATTGTATTTATTTATTTGACACAGAGAGAGCGGCAGGCAGAGGGAGAGTGAGAAGCAGGCTCCCTGCTGAGCAGGGAGCCCAGTGCAGGACTCGATCTCAGGACCCTGGGATCATGACCTGAGCCGAAGGCAGACGCTTAATCGACTGAGCCACTCAGGCGCCCTGCTTGCATATTTATACAAAGGAAATTGGTAGGGAAAAAAGTAGAATGATGTGTTCATGCCTACCAGTCTATAATGTGATCTTTTTAAAAAACTCTTCTGAAGCAGGAAATGGATGTTGCAAACATTTGGTTCATCAAATGTAATATTGTAACAGAAGCATTATAAGTAAATACATGAGTTATTGATGAATTTTTTTTTTGAATTCTTGTCTGTGGGTGAGCACATATATCCGTAACATATCTTACAGTGTGTCTGTCTCCCCGTCCCCCGGAGGTCAACAGTCCTTTCTTACACTGTCCCTGGCTAAAGGTCTTCTGGCCCCTTCCTGATCACATGTGGTGGTGATGGGGCAAAACATTCCATTTTGAACAACGATGCTTGTTTGAAAATTCTTCCTTCTGTTGAATTCAGATGTGTCTTCTGGAACTTCTGCTCGTTGATTCCATTTCTGCCCACCAAAGCAAAGTTCTTCTCCCTCTTCATTAAATTATTAAATGTAATCATCAGATTAGCATACAATTATTAAATTGGCCAGTCCCCACATCCAGGCATGCCCCATTGGATTTATATCTGTTATCTCCATGAAATCAATAATCGCTTCCCTTCTCCCTCCCTCACGTGTCTTGACATGGACAATAGATGATATAGGGTTACCCTTCCACGAGAGCCTTTGCTTTTCAGCTGGTATGTGGTTTTCCTGTCAGTCCTGAGAAGACATAGTGTCCAGATCTTTACCCAATCTGATTACTCTTTGCCTTGCTCCACTCTCTTTCATTTCCTGTGTAAAATATGGTGCCCAGAATGAACACAGATTTCCAGAAATGGTTTAACCATGGTGGAGTGTGGGAGGCTTCTTAATTCCATTATTCAGGAAGTTATGCTTCTAGCATGTGAACTAAGAATAGGACCCCAGACTATAAATAATAGGAACCCAGCTGTTAAATTTTGAAGCTACGATCTAAACCTCCCTGTCAACTGTACATTTGGTCAGCACACGTTCTTCGTTTAGTTACCAGTCATTGGGGGTCACGCAGATACTGAGAAAGACAGCTTATATTTAGTATTTCCTTGTGGTTTTCCAAGTGCATCTGTATCTTTTCAGACACTGAGTGTCAACACTTGCAGTTAGAACCCTCTTTCCAGACTCCCCTCATTTCTGCATCAGTTAGAATGAAATTGATTTGAAAATGATGTTCAGGGGTGCCTGGATGGCTCAGTTGGTTAAGTGTCTGCCTTTGGCTCAGGTCATGATCCCAGGATCCTGGGATGGAGGGGGCTCCATCTCTATGCCCAGCAGGGAGTCTGCTTCTCCCTCGCCTTCTGCCCCTCCCCCACTCATGCTCTCTCTGTCTCCTCTCAAATAAATAAATAAAATCTTAAAAAAAAAAAAAAGAAAATGATGTTCCGTGGCTCCTTACTATTTCACCAGTGAGTGTACCACCCTCAGGCCATTGAGTATATGGCCCTCTTGTCATCATAAATAGGATTCCCTAGCTGGTTTTCTCACCGCTCCTGGTCCAGCCACCACTCTCTGCTCCCACCTCTTCTGCACAATTGATGTTTCCAGAACATGCCCTGTTCCCTCCCGTCCCAGACCTTCTTACATCAGGCTACCTCTGCCAGATGTCCTGTTCACATCCCACTTCCTCAGCTGAGTATTGACCGATCCCCCAGGTGTGAGTTAAGGTCCCTCCCACCCTCTGCCCAGAACATTTTATACCCTCCCTGTTGTCACACAGAATACCCTGTAATGGCCTGTTAACTTCAGTATCTCCTCTGTGGGATATACAAGCTCATTAAATATAGGAACAAAATCATGTTCATCATTGTATATCTAATAAGATGCCCTGCATATAACACTATACCATAAACACTTGCTGAACACTTGCTGAACACACACTATGGCGGACATTATTATCTATCACCCTCTAACCTCCCCCCTCCTCTCCCCACCGCTTATTCCATTAGGATGGGTTGGCCACTAGATTACTTACTCTCTAGAGTACTGGGGACATGGATACATGTCTTCTCTAGAAGAGAAATTACCCAGCCAAAGGAACTTTTTAGCCACTTGCTGTGTAATTTTATTTCCTGTAGGGTGTTAGTAACCTGCAAATTAATTTGTAATTATCTACTAATTAAATAATTTTATCTTTAATACATTAACCCCTCATTGTAGTTTTTATCACCCTCCCCCAAAATTTGCAGTTGCCTTTTCTTTTTGCTCAGGGTGTTCATGAAGTAAAATTACTTTTTTTTTTTTTAAATAGAAGTATTTTTAAGGTAGTCCAGTGTATATTTTCCCCTTTGGGCTCACTCATTGCTTTCGTGCTTAGAAAGCCCTAATACATAATTACCTATATTTTTTAAAGATTTTATTTATTCATTTGACAGAGAAAGCGCACACACGATCACAAGCAGGGGGAGGAGCAGAGGGAGAGGGAGAAGCAGGCTCCCCGCTGAGCAAGGAGCCCCATGTGGGACTTGATCCCAGGACCCCGGGATCACGACCGAAGCCAAAGGCAGATGCTTAACCAACCAGGCACCCCAATAATTACCTATTTTTAATATTCACTTTATGAACACTGGGAGGAATTTATTTGGGGGAAGGAGGTGCAGTTAATTTATGCTGTAGTAGCTAGCCCCACCATTTCCCTTCTTGCTTCAGAAGATTGAAACCAACCCAGAACTGAGTAGTTCAGTTCATCTTTTAACAAAAATTGATCGGCCCCAGACAATGAAAATATTCCTTTCCTCTCTCCTCTTGCTTGAACCTATCTTTAAAGTTCTTTGATTGTTCTTAAACTTTCCTTACTTCACATGTCAGCTTTGGTTTTCCAGCTCCATCCCTGTCAGTCTGTGACGCACTGAAAACATTCCTCATATTTGTACAGAATATGTATAACGTGCCGTGCACCCTTGACACGTTGCATATATTATACCAAAATCTCGTCTCCTTTGGGAGTTTCTGTGCAAATCACTCTGTGTACTTTGGACATCTCACTCTTCACTCTCTCATTCAATTTTACTTTTGTTAGGTTATGAAAATTTTACCTGTAAAGTCTCCATCTCATAAAAACAATATTCTCTTAGGTCCATAGAATCAACCTTTTTATTTCTTTTCCTAGACTTTTAAAAACTGTTTCCCCTGTGTCTGGGGTCCTTGTCTGACAACACCGTGCTCCTTTCCTACTATAAAAATTCCAAGTACTGGGGCGCCTGGGTGGCTCAGTTGTTAAGCGTCTTCGGCTCAGGTCATGATCCCAGGGTCCTGGGATCGAGTCCCGCATTGAGCTCCCTGCTCAGCGGGAAGCCTGCTTCTCCCTCTCCCACTCCCCCTGCTTGTGTTCCCTCTCTTGATGTCTCTCTCTGTCAAATAAATGAATAAAATCTTTTAAAAAACAAATTCCAGGTACAGTTATCAAAGCCAAAGAAAGAGATATTTGCCTTTTCCTTTGGAAGAAGCATCTTCGTTCCACCCCAAGACTCTGTCACTAAGATACTAGGTCCAGAACTCCACATGACCGAGAACATATGTCATTTTCTTGCATCTGTCCTTACTTCAAGGAGCACAGTGGAATGTTAGCTGGGTACGTAGGTTCTTGCTGTTTCTTCGCCTGTTATGTTTTATCAGGGTTTATACCTCACTCAGCCGCCTTTAAAGGTTGTCTACATGGACACTGTGCTATGAACAGTGACGATTAACAGAATAACACCCTGAACCTGCCCAGAGGAACAGGTGCAAGAGCTTTGATCTCTTCCACTCGCGTTGCCGACTGTGGTCTGGCAGTGCCTCCTGTCCAGCCAGCCTTAACCCACAGGTCATGCACTGAATTTCCTCAACCTCCTTTCTTTGGCCTTCTCCACGTTCCCTATATCAGCTCTCTGTTGATGATGGCCGGCTCGCACAGGATGACTCTGAGAGCTGCTGCGGCTGGGGAGAAAGACTGGCTGTCCAGGCCCCCTATCTGGATGAAGTGCCCCCTCTAGGGATGGCCAGGCCCCCACAGAGCCCTGCTCCATGAAGGCCTGACGCTTGCTCAGGGCAGGAGACTGCCACCCAGATGAAGCCTGTCCACACCAGCCTCCCCACCCACCTTGCCACATAGCAAAAAATCTTGTGTGAGTGGACAGAAGGCCTCAGCCTCACCTGGGGCCATTCTGGAATTGGGGTGGGGGTGAAGGTACATGGTCTGCTGCCTCTCTGACACTCCTGCTCAGAGGAGCCTTGAATTTCCGGACTGGAAACTTCTAAAGGTAATACTGATCGAGAGCCTTCTGTGCACCAAGCAGAAATCCACACTCTTTACCTGCATTAACTGAGTTACTCGTCACGGCAGCCCCACGGGGATGGCACTGTGATTGTCTTGGTGACATAGACCAGGGAATGAGGCCCGATCAGGTATTTCAAATGCTCTCCTCCTCCCTGTCGAGAGGCTTAAGTTTCTCTGTCTTCAGAGACTCTGTTGCAGGTGCAGAGAGTGTGGGCGGCAGAAGGCTGCAGGTGTGTGGTGAGTGAGGGGAGGGAGGGCTCATACTCGGAGATAAAGGAGAGCCTGTCTGCAGAAGATGCTCCAGCAGAACCCAAGTGGGACCATCCAGTTACTGCTCTCTAGGCATCCGGCTAGTTGGAAGGAAAGGCAGAAAGCTCTGGGTCTTCCAGAACCCTGGACGCTTCTTGCACATGAGTTCATGGAAGTGAGCTTACTGCCCTGCTCACCGGCTTGGTGTCCGTGATGCACAGCCAGCCTGCAGGGCCCGTGTGTTTGGGTCTCCTGGTGCCCGTGTCCTGCGGGCGTACTCAGAGGGGTTGGCCTCAGACAGAGGACAGCGATGGCCTGTCCCACGGTGGCCCTGGGTGGCACCCACTCCGCCTTGTCTTTCCACATCTGCAGCGGACCTGTCCCACCTCCACATCAGTAGCTTGTCCTCAAATTGCAATGTCTTTTTGGAAGGTGGGAAGGATACCCTTCCTCCCTTCCTCCTCCACAGCCCGCAGCTTAGCACTGGCTCACAGCTCCACTGCACTGGGATCACAAAGCCCATCACTGGAGCTCCCTGGCTGTCTTCACCGCTTACCCGTCTGGGTCCATTCCTCGTCTTTTAAACTTTAGGCCCAGAGACTGTTAGTGTTTCTTGACCCTCTGCCCTGCAGTACCATCTGGAGGGATTGAGATGGATTGTCCTCCAGGACCTGTGGCTCAATCACACACGGCAGCGGTCCTCCGGGCAGTGGGGTCCTCCCCAGAGCAGCGGCCCCGCGCAGCCCCCTAGCCCTGAGTGCACCCATGACACCACGACTTCTCTCCCCGCATTATCGGAGAACGCTCCAGTTCCTTGTGCTGAAGGCAGAAGTGGGATCTGAGCAACCGCAGCCCCAACACATGCTTTCCCAAGATCCTCTAGTAAAGCACCGGCCCCGCTTGTGACCTCATCAGATGCAAACTTGTGGAAGGTTGAGCTTGGGAGAATGCAAGGCTTTTTCAACTTTTATAATCCGTCGGATCGCCGCGTGAATGTAATCACTTTCATCTGGGTTTGATAAGTTACAACTGTATTCAGCAGCCAAGAGCCTCAAGGACGTGCCTGTGTGTGTCCTTTTACATCCAGGAGACTCATGGTCGCGACAGAGGTGAAACAATCTGCCAGAGGACATAGGGTGACACAGGGACAAGGTCATTCTCTCTGAATCAGACTTCTGGTGTCTAGCACCATGTGTCTCCTTCCCCTGTCGTGTTATTTTAATATGTCACTGAAAGACAAAAAAGGTGGGCTTGAATAGGGGGAAAATTATAATAAAAGTGGGCAAAATACCTTTAACCTTTAAAGATTATGGGCAGAGGCTTGGGCGCCTGGGTGGCTCAGTTGGTTAAGCGACTGCCTTCGGCTCAGGTCATGATCCTGGAGTCCCGGGATCGAGTCCCGCATCGGGCTCCCTGCTCAGCAGGGGGTCTGCTTCTTCCTCTGCCCTCTTCCCTCTCATGCTCTCTCTCTCTCTCATTCTCTCTCTCTCAAATAAATAAATAAAATTTAAAAAAAAAGATTATGGGCAGAGGCTCATACGATGTTATAAAATTACATTATAATAATTTATTCTGTCTGGCATCTCCATGGTACAAGTTAAGCATGAGCAGCAACAAATGGATGCATATTTTCAGTAAATTTTAATTTGCCCGCAGTCCTTTCTGTATATTTACTGTGAGTTGCATTTCTTGAGACCGCTGTGAACATAGCGCATTCATTCATCTCCTGGATGTGATAGCTTGATGATGATTGAGATCTCGTGAGCCTGTGACCTTCTGGTACCTTCGTTGGGTCGTTGGGCCTTCATCAGTCTGAGAGGAAACCGAAGTGGCGAGAGGAATGTCAGTCACATGTTGAAGTGACCCCGAGAGCAGAGGCTCCAATAGTGAGCTGCACTGGGAAGTTGTAGTCATGTTTCTGGAATTTCCTTCTGAGCCGCAGAACGGCCCAGGTCAGAGGGCGGATTGTGAGGTGCTGCCGTAGGGCATCCGCCCACCCGGCTGCCTTGGGATGCTTCGGGGTTTAACGGACCAGGCCAGCAGGGGAGGCTGGTCTCTGTGGTCGGACCTCGGCTTGGATGCTTTTGAAATCTGAGTTTTCTATTGGATGGTGGAATTTTAAAGGATAGGATTTCAGGTTTTGGAGGGGGGAGTATTAATAACTTTTCTAAATAAAGCATGTTTTGGAAATTTTAATTCTTCCCTTTATAGAATCCTAGGGAGGCTTTAATATTTCTTATGTTGTTGTCTCAGAAAGTTACCGTCTCCAAAATGAATATGAGTCACAAGACAGTAACTTACTGTGCACAGAGACAAACCAAGTGGGCGTGTTCAAAGCTGTTTGCGGTCTGTGAACACTGCCTCCCCTCCCGGTGTCCACCCTACCCTCACCCCATTCCGCATTGTAGCGAGACGATTTATGTCGGAGTGGTCGCCAGCTGACATCTGCTCAGGGATAACTGTCTCCGTATGAATGTGTCTCAGGAAGTACAATAGTAACGTGCTGATGAGATGTTTTTGAGTTTTTATTTTTGAAAGCCACGTGCATCGCTAAGCTTGGAATCAGTGACCCTACAAGTCATTTGTACAACTGCATTAGATTTCAACAAAAATGTCTTCCACAGTGGAACTAGGTGTGTATACCATAGCATGTAACTTATTTGGCAAAGGACGCGCAGTGGCTAAGAGAGAGGGAGAGAGGGAGGGAGAGGGAGGGAGAGGTGATATGTAGAGAAAAGGGTCATAATACAAAACATGCTAAAATGGGGTCTACTTAGTTTTGAATTTGAAGACAAAATGTTCCTAATAAAATGTATTTGCATGGGCTGAACTCGGCAGCCTGCCCTTGTCCATGTAAAGCATCTGAAAATCCCCATGGAGGGGGCATTTGTCATTGCTAGTTAGTTATTATTGGTTTTTTACCAATGAGGGGGGACTCCCCCACCACATTTGGGCAGTGGTTCCTTCCACCAACAGGAATATATCAGGATAGTGGAGAAAAGATGCCCTCAGACATAGATATTTATAAATGCCCCCCCCTTTTCAGGTTCTTTGCTCCCTGAGCAACTTCTGATCACAGCTGGCTTCCCATTAACTCCACCTGCCAGGAGAGACTGTGTCAGACCTTCCGTCTCCAGTATTCTGACCTGTGTGACAGTTGTAATTCTCAGTTGTAAACTAATTAACTTGATTTGATGCGTTAAAAACGTAGGCAATCTAAAACAAAATCCTTGGGAACGAAGCTTCTCAGGATCCATTTCCTATGGCTGACCTCAAACACTGTCAGTCATTTTTCTAGATAAAGTTTGTTTTTATACATTTTTTTTTTTTACTGAAAAAAATAAAAGTTTAAGTCATAATTGGATGGGATGGGAGGAAACTACCCATAAGCCTACTCCCCTAGCATATCAACTATTTTATTTTTTTGCCTCCCAATTCCTGTCCAAGTGCACGATAATTTTATTGGCTGTCTTGAGAGGACACACATAGCATTTCATATTCTGCTATGCTCCCTTAAGCTAGTATCATAAATGCATTTCTCTGTTTATGAATAGTCTTCCCGATTCAGTGTGTGTCTTAACAGCAAAGTTGGAGCGATGGGGTGGACACCTCACTTCCAAAATAACACTTCGCTGTATATTTCTCGAGAATCACGGCACCTTCGGCAGGCCTCTGCTTGGTATGGAATTGCATTGTAGCGAGACGATTTATGTCGGAGTGGTCGCCAGCTGACATCTGCCAGAAGCCTTGCTCTCCGAGAGGATTTCCTCTGAGGGGGATGCTGACGCTGCAATTGTGCCTCGGCCGCCGAAAACGAAAACAAGCAAAGCCGTATTATTTTACAATTGTTAGCATTCAAAAGAAAATTTCAGTGTGCCTGGAAAACCAGACAAAGCTACAGATGTCCACTCTTTCCCGGTACACACCCAGGAGGGTAAACCTTTTCTGAACTGATGAGAACAGGACACTCCAGTCTTCCTTCAGTCAGGAAGGACAGGCCATCCCCCCCCTTGGAGAAAAAAACCACGGCAGTGCCGTCCAAAGAAAGGCGTACTTTCAAAAACGTGATGATTCAAAGTTGAGTTTCTGTTTGGACGCACTTCTCTGGGCTGCTTTTTTCTTCAGGGATGTTGTGCCTTCCCAAAGGGAGGCAGCTTAGAAATTCCCTGTTCAAATAGGGAGCGTGCTTAGAAATAAATTCCCCGGGACTGAAAATTGAAGGCTTTTTGGAAGAGAAGAATGAACTTGGAAAACTTTGAGTAGATCTTAACATCTTGATGTATAGTTAATTCCTTCAACTGCTGAGCAGATAAGGTGAGATTATTTAATGGAATGAGGATTTTATTTTTCAGATGAAAATGAGAGCCTCACAGTAAACTCCTAGGTACGGGCATGAACTCAGTGTCACGTCACGCGTTGTGTGCTCTGAAATATTTTGGGAAAATGGTATCTACCTCTTTATTATTGCAGTTAAAACTTCATTTGATACAGTAATATCTTGGTGATACCAATTTCCCTTTATTTTTGTCAAATTTATTAGAATGTGGGTAAGGAAGTCAAGAATGTGTTTATATCCTTAGCTTTTTACGATAAAAGGAAGCTCAAAACTTTTGTGTTCTAAAGATACTAAGGACCAGCAGCATTTTTTTTTTTTTAATTCTCCTCTGTCCCCACCCTTCAGAGAATTTTCTGAAACCTGTAATAAATGTCTTTAAAGGAATTTCAAAGTAATATGCTGGATGGTTGTAGCACTTTTCTTCCTTGAACTTCCACTGTGTTAACCTTGGGTTCTTTCCATTAAGAACTGAGCTGCTGGAAATTTGTACCTTTTGAACTTTGGACCCACTTCACTGATTTCCCTCAACCCCCTGACCCCCCAGCTCTGGCAAGTACCAATCTGTGCTCTGTATCCACGAATTTGGTGTTTTGTTTATTTGTTTAGATTCCACATATGAGATCATTTGTCTTTCTCTGACTTAATTTCACTTAGCATAATGCCCTCAGGGTCCATCCATGTTGTCACAAATGGCAAGATTTCCTTCTTTCTTACAGCTGAATAGTATTCCACTGTATATATACACCACGTATTCTTTATCCATGTATCCACCCATGGACACTTAGGTTTCTTCTGTGTCTTATCTGTTATACAGAATGCTGCCTTGAAAATGGGGGTACATTTATCTTTTTAAATGAGTATTCTCCTCTTCTTTGGATAAATACCCAGAAGTGGAATTACTGGATCATATGGTGGCTTCGTTTTTAATTTTTAAAGGACCCTCCATCTGTGCGAGGCTCCCCTCTTCTCCACATCCACCTCAACACTTGTTATTTCTTGTCTTTTTGATAATAGCCATTCTAACACATATGAGGTTGATAGCTCATTCTAGTTTTGATTTGCATTTCCCTGACAATGAGTGATGTCGAGCATCTTCTGGTGTGTCTGTTGGCCATCTGGATGTCTTCTTTGGAGAAATGTCTATTTAGATTCTCTGTCCATTATACTAGGATTGTGTGGGGTTTTGCTATTGAGTCATCTGAGTTCTTTATATGTTTTAGGTATTAGCCCTTTATCAGATATATAATTGGCAAGTATTTTCTTCTATTTAGTAGGTTGCTTTCCACTTTGTTGATGGTTTCCTTTGCTGTGCAGGAGCTTTTTATCATGATGTTGTCCCATTTGGGTATTTTTTGAAGCTGACGGATTTTTTAAATGAAGTCAGTCAGCTAGGATGCCTCCTATGTGCACACTTGGTAGATTCTAATGGGATTTGAGCCCTCTCTCCTTTTAAGGCAGTTAACACCGACAGTTAAGAGTCCAAAGAATGAATAAGGACTTGTCATAGACCGGTCTCACGTCCATGGCCGCCGGCTTCGGCTTATATGTGCAAAATGGCAGACCTTTGGACTGAAGCCTTCCTTGGGTTTTAACTCTATTTTAACCTCTGTTGGAGTGCCTATGGGTATGTAAAACTTCTCTTGGTGCTTTTTCTCAGAGCTGGGGACTGCTGAGTCATTCTTCTAACTCAGATTCAAGAGACAATTCTTTTGGTCCCATCCAAGCAGGGTGTGCCATATGGGTTAAGATCCCATAACTAGGGCACCTGGGTGGCTCAGTTGGTTAAGCGACTGCCTTCGGCTCAGGTCATGATCCTGGAGTCCCTGGATCGAGTCCTGCATCGGGCTCCCTGCTCGGCAGGGAGTCTGCTTCTCCCTCTGGCCCTCCCCCCTCTCATTCTCTCTCTCTCAAATAAATAAATAAAATCTTAAAAAAAAAAAAAGATCCCATAACTAGGGAAATTTGACTCGATGGTAGTTGGAGGGGTTGGCTTCTTCTGAGGAAGGAATAAGAGGATTTTCCCACCAGTGTCCATGCCAGCTTTGGACATGCTGATGGCTAGAGGATAATCCCTGTTGTACAGGAAGAGAAGATGATCTCTATTGCATTGTTCCTGGAGAAAGCACTCATGAGAAGGGACTGTGATGGCTGGGCATGCAGATGAGGCCAGGATCTGCCCACCTGCTTCCCTCCCCTTGATCTGCATGAAGTGGCTGCTAGCTGGGCAAAAAGAAGGTGGTTTCAGTGGCGGCTACGGAGTCATAGAAAATACGAGGGCTGGACAGAACCTCTGGGTTTTCTGGTCCAGACAGTGGTGTTGGAGCCAGCTCTTACCTGTTGTGAGAGCCCGTTGGTACGTTTTTGGGACTTCTGTGTGCCAGTGGTAAAAACAGAACCATTATTAAAATTAAATTCTATAAATTTAGAGGTAAGTACCTTACATTAAAAACAGAGGTAATAAACACTCAAAACCCATCACTCACGGATGGAAAATTTCCTGATTATTTGACTCTACTATCACCTTGCCCCTGGGGCTATTTAAGGTTACCGTATGTGTAGGAGATATGTTGTCAGGACAGTAGCTTGAAATCAGAACCAGGGAAGCTATCTGGAGTGTAGCAAGACAAGTTTCGGTTAGAGTGGTGGCCGGCTGACATCGAAGGGAAGCCTCATTCTTCAAAGGATTTCCTCTGAGAGTGTCGCCAGGGCTCCAGCAAATGCTACAAATGAAGGCTTCTTCCTTCCAGAAAGCCGGCGATTAAACATTTCAGCTGCATTTCCCTGGGCTCAGCCCACTCGCTTTTGTATATGAGACGGGGCTGCAGAGATGAACGCACCCAAGACCCGGTGGGGCCACGACCCAACGATGCCCGTCCGGGCTCTCTCTCTCTCTCTTACACTGACAGCAGTGTGTGCGTAGCAAAAGGTGCAAGGGTGAGGGGTCAGGTTTAGCCGTGAGCGTTTAGCTCCCGGGTTCCTCTGTCACCGGGGAAAGCACTGTCAGGACTAGGTAATAAACGATTAGCACAGAAATCCTGTGGAGAAAGAAGCTTCACAGAAATCAGATGCAATTGCCAGAGGGGTGCTCGTCTGCTCCCAGGTGCTCAGTAAGGGGGACACGGTGGCAGAGCCTGGATACTGAAATCTGTCCCTAATGTGTGTGATGAAATTATTGAATGGGAGATGCGTCAGGCTGTCAGACTCTCAGTGACCATCATTTGTCTTTCTTCGTAGATGACGGAGGGCCGTCGATGTCAAGTACATCTTCTTGATGACAGGAAGCTGGAACTGCTAGTGCAGGTAACTGACTTTTGGCCAACGTTCTGAGTTTCTTCCAAAGCTTATGTGGTTTGGACTTCGATTCAGCTGATGGGTGGGGGACGATATAAACAGTTTTTAATCGGGATCTGGTAGAATCTAGGAGAGAAGGGCGGCACACCATGGTATTTTTGTGTGTGTGAATGCTATTTTTGTTCATTCTGTTTCTTTGTACACCACGCCTAAGGCATTCAAGGCCAGATATATATCTAACCTATTGTTGCAGATCTCTAGAAAAGGAAATTCCGCAACTGCCATTAGCAATTTCTACTTGCCGGAGTTAACTAGAATATAATGTAAATAACTCTTGCTGCAACTAGAACTGATGTGGTCATCTTTCCTGCTCAGAGAGGGGTGGAAAACCATTTGCTGTTTCCAAGTGATTCTTCCGTAGGTGTGGGGAAAGAGAGGCAATCTCTTGGCTCTGTCTCCCCTTCAGGGGCCGAGTAACCCCCATCCCACGTGTCCTCGTTGCATCACTCTGGAACATCTATGTGTCCGTGGACACGCAGGGAATCAGTCAGTCCATCTACAAATTTTGCACCCACCCATCAGAGTCAAAGAAGTCAGAGCTGTATTAGAATCATAGATCCTGGCCTCGTTCAGCTTACTCTTGAAAGAAATCATCATTATACCTAGAGCCCTGAAGAATCGCAGAGTTGCCCAACTTGATTTAAAGAACTTAATTCCAAATCTGTTGTTTGACTCCAACTTTCAGAACCGTATTTGCTTGAAATCCTCAAATGTCTATCAAACTCTTAGAGCAGTGCTTCTCATTATCCAGAATATTTTGCCCAAGAATCTGTAGTTCTTCGGTGGTAGGTTGAAATGACACCTGCATGCTCATTCACTGGGGGGGAGGGGGGGGGCAATACTGTCACAATGGGAAGATATACGTAGAAATACTCTTATCTCACGTCCCCTTGTATATACTGCTTGGATTTGGAAAATGTTCAAATTGCTAACCTGAAGGAGTTAATACTTGAAATTAGATTTAAATTATAAAGGCAACGTAGAAAACAGAAAGTAGGAAAAAGCTTATAATCACAGCCCACTCATTTACCTATTAGTCTCATTTCAGCAAATTTCTTTCCAGCATTTTTCAGATTTCTATTTCTTACGTGGTTGTAATCGTAATGCATGTAATTCTATTTTATTTTTCCACCTAACATTGTCTTTCGTTGGCATTTTCCAAGTTACTATAGGTTCATCTTTGTTAATATCAGCATAAAGTCCAAAAACGGATATACCATTATTATCTAATCGTTCACTCATTTGGGCACATTTAAGGCTTTTGTTTGTTTGTTTTACAGTTTTTCCTCTACTATCAGTAAACACTGTCATTAATTTACCCATGGGTACAGAGTTCTTCCATGTTTTGGATTATGTCCTTATTAGGCTAGATTCCAAGACTTACAGTCTTATTAAGAGTCAAACTTGTGGTTTGGATTTGGGAGGTGAGGTGAGGCAGGAGACAGGAACTGTAAAGTGAGCAAGATCTCTTCCGTTAGCAAAATCACTGACAAAGCATTTGGAGCTTTCAGTTGTTAAGAATCAGCATGAAGAGTTTATAGGTGAGTGGTCCAGTGTTTTTAAGATGCTTTTTTTAAAAAATATATATCAACACTTAGAGGCTTAGAAAGTAGCCACTCTCTGAAAGAGGAAATGGGACCTCAAGTGGCAGTGAAGTTATAGTCTGTCGGCCAGCCCCCTCCGGGAAGATGTGAACTGGGGCATTGGAAGTGAACCTGAATCACAGAAAAGATATTTAGTTACTGCTGTGCGCAACTTTGGAAGGCTCATCCTCAGCCTTTCACAATCCAGAAGATGTTGAATTAGGCCAAGCAAGAGAAGTCCTACTCTGCCCACACAAGTCACGTGTTACTTCCTCTTTCTAGAACTCTGCTTCTGTTTCTGTTAAGCCTCCAATTCACAGCTTAGAAGACACTGCGCCCCCTCCCCCATGGGTCCCTTTCACTGCACTGTCACAACTCAGCGTCACAGCTCACTGTCCCTGCCTGTTTATTCTGTTGCCCAGAGCCGCCAATGGTTTGAGGGCAGGGTCTGCGTTGTGATCCCTGTGTATCCCCAGCACCCAGCCCAATGCCTGGCACAAATGTCACTAAACAAATCCTTATGGAATGAAAGAATGGGCTAATCCTAAAATGCCTTGGTATTATTTCCCCAAAGGACTTTTTGTCGTAGAACCAATTGCTTGGCAGGGGATTTAGTTTCGCACAAAAAAACTATAGACCAAAAAAAAAAAAAAAGGAACACTTCTAAACTCCTTTCGGCATGATTACAAAGCGGACTTCAGCAGAACATAGAGGAGCAAGGTTAAAACTATTGGACAAACACCAAGTTAAATATGACTTTTCTTTCTCCTCTACAAAGTTCCCTTGTCCTGGATTATGTTCTCTTGACAAAATCCTTTTCTAAAGGGAATCCCTCTTCTCGAGTTTGTTTGGACCCATGCTAGGTTTTTCATAGAACAAAGCATTTGGATCCCATACTTCTCTTTTTGATACCGTAAGTCCACAGAGTGACAACCTTGCAGATTCATTTATACTTTAGTCACCAAAGTATATTAGGTGCGGAAGGTTTTACTGTTGCTGCTCTGAATAATAATTTCAGAGTATTTGTAACAAGCCTTGGATGAAGAAACACCCTTCTCAGTCTTGTGATCTGGAGTTGCAGAGATGGGACGGGGTGGGTATTGACCCGACAAGGTTTGTAAGATGCACAGGCAGGTTTGGAGGAAGTGTTTCTCTCCCACAGAGGGCAAGCGGGTTTACACAAGAGTGGCTGACATTAGAAATAGTGGCAGAGGTGGGAGGTCGAGTTTTTCAGCCAGCATTAGGGTAAGAGATGCATGGAAGGCCACATCTCGCAAAACTCCAACAGCCTGAAAGAGGAGCAAGGTGACTTGGAATCAACACCTACCAAGGATTCCCTCCCCCCAGAAGGATTCTGGTAACCAGACACCCATACAGATCATTTCCTGTGGTGGTGTAGACCTGGTCCCTGTGACTATAGCATTTCCCTTCTTCGGGTTATAGAGCAAAATGGCCATAATCCCAACATTTAATGCTTCTTATAAAGCCCTTTGAGATTACTGAGCAGAATCTATGCTTCCAAATCCCTGACTGCCCTGAGTAAATCCCACATTACCCTTACAGGAAAAGGGAAAAGGTCAAGCGTGCACGTACTGGGATTTGATATTTGAAAGGTTCATCTCAAAATCCACAGCCAGGTCCCTGGTACCCACAGTATTATCACGTGACTCCATAAGTCCTTAAATTCCACTTAAGGACAGTGGGAACGATGATGGGAGCTTTCAGCAACAAAACCAAGCCTCCAACCTCGGTCATCTATGTGTGGCAGGTTCCAGCCACATCACCCTCCCATCCAACGTGAGACAGTGTCATTTGCCCTGTCACCCAAAATTGTTTCAGCCAATCATAATTGTACTCGAAAAAGCCTGCATCAGAATGAGAGAGGCTGCCGTCATGCATGTCTCTCTGTCAGCCTCTTCCTGATGCTTCTGTATCCAGCTAGGAGTGTGTCTTGAATGTTTTGTAGTAAAGTAAAATTCTCAAGTCTTACCTTCCTATGGCTATTTCTTTAGAATAAGTTTCTCAATTTTCCCCCCGCATATTTAGGCGAGCATTTTGAAAGCCAAGAAAGGGAAATGTGTGTTAGCCTTAGTGAGGATAATTTAAGTAAGACCAAGAAGAATTTCCTGACAGTGAGGGACAGTAGATGGAATCCTAGAAGCAGTTAATAAGGAAGATCCCGGGCTCTTTCTCTTGAATCTCTTAAAAATAGAATAGATTTTCACTTGATTGGAATGGCTGAGGTGTGGCCCTTCCTTATTATGTTCTCTTGAGGCTTATGACATTACGTGGCACCCTTTCTCACAGGAAGACAAGCTAGCATGTGAAAAACAGACGTGTGCCTTCTCCTCGTTTCAGGGCTTTGCCCCAACCCCATAGATGAGTAGATGTTACGCTCTGTTGGCAGGAATTCTTCCCTCCGATGATAGAGCTTTGCAAATCAGAATCCTCTCCACCCCCCAATTGCCTCAACGAACCCCACTTTTTGTTTTGTTTGGGAAGCTGCCCCGTGATGTCACCAGCATCCGCGGCCCGCCAGGTCTGACCCAGTCTCTGTGGCCATTGGCAGCCCTTTTATCACCATCCACTTCTGTTAAAATAGAGGAACAGAGTGTTCTGTGATTCTGAGAAGTGGCGCAAACCTCCGCTTTTTTCCAGGAGAATGAGAACTCTTTCCTGGGTTATTGTTGTACATGACACGGTGTCCTTAATTCTGAGAAAGCCGGTGGGACAGAAGCATCAGGAAGGATCTGGAGCTGGACTGTGTCCTGCAGCGGCAGCGTTAAAACGTGGGCAGTCCACACCGACCCGGAGTGTAAAATACACGCCCAATTCTGAAGGTCTCCCATGAAAAACAGAAAGTAAAACATTTTATTAACAATTTTTATGTTGATGATTCCATGTTGAAAATGAGATATTTTGGGGTATAATAATTAGGTAAAGGAAATACATCCTTGAAATTAATCACACCTTGTGTAATAGGACTACTAACACACTTTTATTTCATACTGGGCTCACATTTGTGGCTGACATGGTATTTCTGTTGGACAGCTATCTCTAAAGGGTGGAGAGAAGATCAGTTAAACAAGAGAAAAGATTGTGGATAGAGTCAAATTACCCAGCTTTAATGCTGGATGTCCTCCGCAAGAAGGACCACATTTTATAGGTCCTCATAGAGTGTCATTGGTGCGTATCTTATCTAATATTTATGTCGACTGTGTAAAGCCGGCGCTAATTCAGATGAGGAAACAGAAGTTCAGGAAGGTCAGATAACTCGCTTGAGGTCACATAGTCGTAGTAGTAGTATATACAGCTTGAACACAGGGTACACCCTGACCTTTTTGCTCTGCACTGTAATAAGTATGTATAATAAAGACCCGGGACGTGGGAGAGTCCACCTGTAATGTGGCCACTGTGCTGGCCAATGTGCTGGCCACTGTGTTGTCAGAAACAACTGGAATTAAAGGCTTCGACCCCCATCTCAAGTCTAGAACCGAAGATGGGCTTACCCAGGTCATTTCATGTCTCTGAGCTAAGTTCCTCATCTGTCTGGTGAAGATCTGAACATGGGCACACGTGGTGAAGGATTTCCACATCAGGTGTCCGCCTTGGGGCATCAGGTGTGGAAGAAACAAGCCACAACAGATAGAACCTTCTGATCATTTTTCTCTGTCTGACGGCCGTGCTGGTGATACTCCCGCTTAGAGGTTCAGTAAGATACTCTGGTCCCTGAGTCAAGCAGCATGGAGGGCAAAGTAAATATTCTGGCCTATAATGGGCTTTAAGAAAAAAAAAAAACACCAACGATAAAAAATCTGGTACTCTTATAGTGCTACTAGAATAAATGAACAGACTCAGGTTCTCTCTATGTGTGCACGCTCACCCTCACACCATCCTCCGCTGCTTCCGTGGTTAAGGATGTTCTTCTGTTAAAAAAAAAAAAAAATACAAGGGACTGTTTTCTACCAAGTAAACCAGGGATTCCCCCAAAGCACGTGTGGCCAAGAAGAAAGAAAAAAGCAGAGCCGATTCCCTATCTGCGCAACTGGGAAGGGTAGCCTTCTCTGCTTGCTGGCCCAGCCGCTGAAGCGTGAGCCGGGTCTACCATCTGCTCCTGTCTGGTCTGACTTCAGCAGGAGGGACGGTGTCAGCCACGAGTGGGGAGCCGTGTGCAGGGGCTGGAAGCAGACTGAGGGCCTCGGTGGGAGGAACCTTCTGCCGGGACCTCCCAGGCCACCCGGCCGCCTCATGGAACGAGAGCCAGAAAGGTGTCGGGCAGCACTGCTTTGGGCTGACCTCAGACTTCACCACGATTGCTCTCATCATTTCTTCGGCTCTTTGCAAAGCCGGGTCCTCCCCCAGATGAGCCAGACAGATGTCTTTCGGGCCCCTGCGGGTGGCCGGTCATATTTAACATTTTAAAGGCGCAGGACGAAGCAAATCAATGCTAAGGTATAGATTAGAGGCAGATACCACAAGGCTAACTCTACGTGTAATCCAACGTTCATTTAGTGGCCTGGAGGAATGAGAAATAGTCCATGACACACAGCCTTGGGTAACACAAGCAGCTAATGAGTCTCCCTCTTGGCAAGGACGGAGGGACCCGTACGTCTCCCTTCGCGCCAGCGAGGGCTGTGACGGAGAAATTGGTGAGCTGTGCTCTGGATGAGAACAAAAGAAACTCACAGTCTCCCTGTGGGGCAGTGATGGAGGGAGGAGTGTCAGGGTCTAGCAGATTGATGCAGTCATCCAGGGACCCCCGCCCCCCAACACACAAGCGCACGCAGCTCCTGGACCAGACAGCTCATCCCAGCATGGGGTGAGGGGAAGAGGCCGTCTGGGGCTATGGTGTGGTGGGGGGGGGGGGTGTCCAGGTTCTGGTTGCTGAGCAACAACCCCTTCTCCACTCCCCTCCCCCACCAGACCCTCCCTCCAAACACCCCCCCACCCCCATTCTCCCTGGATGCTAATTTTAACCAGTTTGAAAATGTATTAGCTGGAACCCTTTGAAATGGCCGATTAGGGCCCAACTTTGTCCTACGGAAGGGACAGTTCCATATGGCTCACACACCACATGGGATGGAGAATGAGGAAAAGGAGAGGGAGACGGTGCAGCTCCTGGCCTTCCAGGGACGACCCTCCAGAAAGCCGATGTTGTGTTTTCACTGAGTTCTTTTTTTTCTTTGAGCCCTTTACAAAATCATTTCCACATATTCTCCGTAGCAGCCCCATAGGAGTGTTGGCAGATAAGGAATCTTGGGAGATGGCTGTAAACCACAGGCTCCTAGTTTTTCGTCTCTCTGCTCAAGGGGGATGAGAAGGGTGGAACAGGGTGCGGGGCCGGGGAGAGGGATTCGAACAGATTTAACACACAGTGCAGTTCAGCAAAATGGGAGTAGCTGTGTTTCTAGGGGAAAGACACACATACGTGCACACCCCCCCAAGAAGAGTATGGCTCTGGAGAGAAAAGGGGCCATCTGGGAGGGATGGCATCACAGGAATCTGGGAATTAGCAAATCTGGGTGTTTTTGGTTTTTCATCCATAACTCACAGATTGGTGTTCGGCACACTGCTCAATTCGGATACTTGCTCATTTGGTAAATCTCTTTTGTTTGTCTACCAGTGGGCGCTGCAGACCTGAGAGCCTCCCTTTGGGGTAAGAGGTTCTGTCTAGAGGGGAGAAATTATTCAGGTCGTAAGACTTTTTACACATCCAGGGCTGGGTGGTTCCTCTTCCTGCGACGGGCTGCGTGTTCTCTTTACCTCCCCCCTGTGCCTGTGCCCACCCCACCCTGTCCTCCCTTGTAAGGAGGGTAGATCTGTTCATTCCCGCAGCCCCGCGGCTCCTTGTCCCACCCCGCCCGAAGACCGAAGGAGGGCAACGGCTCTCCTGAGAAACAGAGCTGTCGGGCAGCCAGGGGCGGCGGAGCAAGGGATCAAAAAGTTGGGGGCAATCTCAGCTGCTGTATATTTTTCTCGGACCCTTCCGCCCCTGTGGGCCTTCCCCGGAGCCCTTCATGCTCTCTGCTTTCCTGGTCCCTCGCGAAGCCCAGCACAGAACTAACAATTTCGCCGTCCAGGCAACACGGAAGATTTCCAAACCTCGCCCAAGCTGCCGGCTGGGTGTATGTAAGTGGCCAGCTAGGGGGCAGCTCGTGTTCCACACCCCCAGCCCACACCCCCCCCCCCCATCAAGCCCATGTCATGTTCTTCTCGCACCTTCTTTGAACGCGAGCCCACCACTCTCCAAGGCAACCAAGCTTGAAGTGTGGCCAGGTCTCTTTCTTTCTCCAGTTCCCATGACCCTTAGATAGACAGTCACCACCACCCGGCTTTGACATTGTCACCGCTGTTTGCTTGGAGTCCTACAGCAGCCTCCTCACTGACCCCCATAATGCCACGGTTTGGCCATTCCAGTTGGTCCTACTCGACACAACCAGATTATTCTTCCGAAAGGACTGCTTTGTGACATGTCTCTGCTCAGAAGCTGTCAGTTCACTCTGTTTGAATTCCTCTGTTGGACTCTCACGTCCCTCCGTAATCTGATTCGTCCTTCTTATAAGAGCAGTATACTGAAGCCGAGAAGAGTGCTGTGTTGTCCCTCACTGTCCCCTCTCTGGGTGTGCCCTAGGGGGTCGTAGTCACCAGCCTCAGCCCAGCAGAGCTGATGTCCTGCGTTTTACAACTGTGGGGACTTATATCCATGGTCCCATACAGAAGCAACCACGTGACCCCACAGTAGTCCTTGAAAGCAGTGGTTCTCCAACTTCTCTTACGTGTAGAATACTCTATCCAGTACACGTTAAGTGGAGGAGGTCTGAATCCCACCTGCCGTCCACTGCCTCTTACAGCGATTCCCCTGAGGGGTCTCCATAGACCCCCTCAGGGCTTGGAACTCATTATTCTAGAAAGAAAGCAGATGACAAAATGTAAGTATTCCTTGCTCTATGCAAATGCATGCATTCTGGAACAGTTAAGTGTAGATCACATTTTAATTACATAAGCCATCTTTTAAATGCTATGAGAAACTTTATAGCTTAGTGATTAATCATCACATTAGCTAATTGAGCACTTCTTTCTGTCCCAAACTCTGTTCTAAGTGCTTCCTAGATGCTAAATCATCAGCTGATAATCAATCACCTCCACAACTCTAGAAGCTGGGTAACTGTCACTGTTCCCATTTTGCAGATGAAGAAATTTAGGCACAGAGAAGTTAAGTAACTCGTTCAGAGTGGCCCAGCTAGTTAAGAGTAGAGACCTGATTCAAAGTCAGGCCATGTGACTCCAGAGTAAGAGTGACTTCAGCGTGCTGAGAACACAGGCTTTGGAGCCAGATGGTCTGGCTTCGAAACCGGACCAAAAGTCAAAGTCAGCCAAAGCCATGGGGTTCCTAACTCCAAATCTCAGTAGCTCCGTCACCTTGGCCAATTACGCAACCTCTTTGACCTTTGGTTTCTTTATCTGTAACCTGGGAAGGATAACGGCCTCCAGTCTTCCTGCTATAATTTTACCTGTAAATGGACACTACTGGCCTCCTCGTGTTCTGATTGGGATTCATAGATTAGAACATGGAAAGTGCTCAGCAGACTTCCTGGCACCTCGTAGGCACTGTCTTAACCAGGCGTCGGGTGCCCAGGCTAGACTACTTAGTAGCTGTGGTCATCTGGACAAGCGAGGTGTCTTTGCCACCTCATCTGCAGAATGGGAACAAAAACTACCTCTGCCTTTTGGGGGACATGCTGCATAATCTCCTGTGCTATCACTCCTAATAATTCGGTCTTCACTATGACTCTGTGCAAGGCTTTATGGTGTGTTTGTGGATTTCATGTAAGTTCACGTGACTGTGATGGGTTGACTCTCAAATGTCTTCACTGCTTCACCGTCCGGGCTTTCCTACACATCATCCCCTGATGTTTTCATAAACACTGGTTAGCAATGCTGATCCTCCCAATGTCATCCATAACTCATGACAAGGTCACATGAGGACAGGCAGGATGTATACGGATGTGCATTCATGCAGAGTACCGATAACCACCTACATCAGTGAATTTGGTTTTGACCTCCAATATGTCAAAGCATGGTTTTTTTTGTTTTTTTTTTTAAAGATTTTATTTATTTATTTGACAGAGAGACACAGCGAGAGAGGGAATACAAGCAGGGGGAGTGGGAGAGGGAGAAGCAGGCCTCCCACAGAGCAGGGAGCCCGATGTGGGACTCGATCCCAGGACCCTGGGACCATGACCTGAGCCGAAGGCAGACGCTTAATGACTGAGCCACCCAGGTGCCCCGTGTCAAAGCATGTTAATCACCTACCATTCTTGGAGATAAAAATAGAAAAAAAAATGTTTTTGATGGTTGCGGCCCAGTATCTAATGAGTGACCCTATCCTTACTGCTTTACCTTAAAGTGACGCTGGTGCATAATTATATACAGATGGATCATATTGGCTGTGATATGTGGGAAGGTAGGACCGAAGGCACATTCTTCCCCTTGTACACAAGTTAGTGGTTGGTTTCCCAGCCCATTACTCACGAACTCAACTGCTCTCAAGTTCACGTGTGAACTCTTGTTTCCCATTAGGGGTTGTATCCTTTACAGAGGTTGCGGCCTGCTAGCCAGATTTTGGAGTGCACAGCAGGTGGACAGTTTGGGGCATTTAGATGTGTTCAGTGCAACTTTGCGAGGCTCAGAAGAACACGTGCCTCCCCAAGCCTGCTGGATCCTAGCAGCCTTTGATGAAACCCGGGAGAACCTCATGGCTCCCGAAAGGCCTGACTGCCCGTTCAAAACCGGTCAAAATTTTATTCTTTAAGGGAAGAAGATTATAACATCCCATGCAGAGCCCTTTGAGGGTGGCATAGAGCCAGAAGACAATGATTCTTACATTTTAAATTGTTGACAGAGCCTAGGATATATTACAACATCAAAGTGGGCCATATGTCAGCCTTATAAAAATCCTTTGTCAGCCTTCCTTTACGTTAGCCTTCCTTCCTTACTTCTAATAGGGTTCGTGATTTATAAAATAACAGAAGGTATCATTGCATTCCTACAGAGGTCTGTATGAACCGCACTGATCCTGCAGCTGACCTCAATTCTCTGCATCATTTTACCACAGATCCATACGAACCAGAGAGGTGTGGGGAAGCCACTGCCTTCTCACCCGCCTTCTGGGGACTAATAAAATGATATCTATACTAGTGAATACCGTGATATCAGAATGCCTTCAGCAGTCAGTTGGCTCTGTCAAACACATGCATACATACACCCACACAACACGTAAATCTTGGGGAGGAGCTCTGCCGTGGAACCCTACGTTCGACAGCAGTGACCTCACCAGATTGTACTCAGAAGCATGAAGAGAAATACTAATTTTTCCATTCAGCTTCACTTTGTTTGAGCACAGTGAAATCAAATGCTCTCAATTCTAAGGAAAATCTGTGGGCTTCTTGACTTGTGTCCTTCCCAGCCATAGTTAGACTGGTCATGGCCTGGCTGCCGCCTCATCTTCACACAGCAATGTTGGAAAGCAGGAAGGCGAGTCGCTCCTCTCATTAACTCTTTTTCTCATGGGGGATAAAGCCTTCCCAGATGGCCTTCCCTGTCCCTCATGTGCCTGCTCCACCCCAGACCACAGTTGGTTCATATTGCCCTGTCTGGACCAGTCACTGACAAGGGAGGTAGGATTCATGGGATTGGCTTGAGTAACTCAGTGATTCTCGCAGTGTGGTCCTGGATGGGCAGCATCAGCATCAGTCAAGAACATGCTATTAACGCAACTTTTCAGACTCCACCCCGAACAGAGCCAGAACGTGATCCAATACAGGCAGCCTTTGGAGCTTGTGTGTTTTCCCAGCACCCTGGATATTCAGGCAGTAGTATGGAGGCTCACCTTTCTGGAGCTTTCCTCTGTGGCCCACAGCTAGGGCCACTGTGATGCAGTGGTTCCCAGACTTTGGCATTTAAGCAACCAGAAAATTTAAAGATAAAGGGAAAGTAGGACTGGAAGGTTTGTTTTGTGCTGAGTAAGGGTATTAAAAAATTTTGCAGACGGCTTTTATCTTCATTTGCATAATAAAAAGAGAAACATACCAAAAGAATAGGAAAACAATAAAAAACTGTCTTTAAATAGGATACATTAAATGTATAAAAAACTTACATATATTAATCTTATTTTTCTTGTCATACCACTGACCTATGGACAGATGTACTGGGGCTTAGGAGCCATTGATGTGATAAAGCTCACGCCTAGGCTAAAATCAGATCCAGGTTTGAATCCTGGCTCTCTTTTCCCATGCAGACGGTATGTGGCCTTGGGAAATATTTACCTTTATGAACCTCAGCTTTCTTGTTGCTAAAATGGGAATTATAGTATCTACCTTGCAGGACTGTGATGAGAAGTACAGATAACAGAGCCAAGTACCCTAGCCATGGGTGTCCAGTAAATGGTAACTGCTGTCACCCAAAAGTTGACCAATGTTGAACAGATGAACAAATGTATGAATAGATATCAAATGAAAACTTCTCCTTTCTTCAATTTGTGGCCTCTGTCCTCATTTATTTGGACAGAAGGAGCAACCAAACTATTTTTCAGTGAATCCAAATGTATGAACTGGGGGATACTCAAAAAAAGAGAAAGAGGAACGTAAGAATGGGGCACAGACTCACCAGTGATTATTCTTGGGATAATCATTTAATTTCCTAAAGCTCAGCCAGCCTTGGGGCTGGTTGTTCCTTGGCCTCCCAACACCTCTGTCTTCACATGCTCAGCTGCATAATAATAGCCAGTCTGTAACTGACAAATCACAAGGTGATACAGCGCCCCGTGCCAAGCGAGCGGGTGAGAGTGGATGGGTGCTACACGCTGGATTGTGATTCTGGCGCCAAGCACAGGGGCTTAGTGCAGACTGCACACATTCCCAATCAGATGACCCTCCCTCCAGAGGCCAGCTGCAAGTTCAAGGACCCCCACATCCCCTGCACTTCTGACCAACTGGCTGTAACTTTGGGAGTTCTTGTGACCCCCAGTTTGATAATTCACTAGAATGACTCACAAAACTCAGGAAAGCCTGATTATTTATGGTTATACAGTTTTATCATAAAGAATATAAACCCAGACCCACCAATGAAGAGACACAAAGGGTGAGGTCTGGAAGGGTCCCGAATGCAGAGCTTCTGTGCCCTCTCCCCAGAGATGCATCACCCTCTTGGTGCATCAATGTGTTCACCAACCAGGAAGCTCCAATAAGCCTCAGTGTACAGAGATTTTATTAGGGTTTCATTATATAGCCTTTTTTTTTCTTTTACTGGAATATAATTGACATATAACATTGTGTAAGTCTAAAGTATACAAGATGTTGATTTGGTACATTTATATATTGCAATATGGTTACCACTGTAGTGTTTCCTAACACTTCTGTCATATGACATAATTACCATGTCTTTATTTACTATAGTCACCCTGCTGTACATTAGATCCCCAGAACTTACTCATCTTTTAGTTGCAAGTTAGTATCCCTTAACAACATCTCTCCAGTTCCCCGACCCTCCAGCTTCTATTAACCACTATTCTACTTCCTGTTTCTATGAATTTGGCTTTTTTAGACTCTCCATGAAAGTGAGAACATACAAATTTGACTTTCTCTGTCTGGTATATCTCACTTAGCATAATGCCCTCAAGATCCACCCACATTGTTGCAAAATGGCAGGATTTCCTTCATCTTCACAATTGAATAGTGCTGTTTTCCATAGTGGCTTTACATTCCCACCAACAGTTACATAGACATAGTTGACTGAATCGTTGGCCGTGTGATTGGACCCAGTCTCCAGAGGTTGTAGGTTGGGCTGATAGGACGCAGCTCAGAGCCCCAGCCCTCTAATCACGTGATTGGGGGTGACCCACCCCCAATCTGAGTCATCCCATTAGCATGAAGTCAGGTGTGATCCAGGGGCTTGTGAATATCCAAGACAATCCCTTACTGGGGACATTCCGAGGAATCGGGGATAAAAACGAATCAAATCCTTTGTTATACAATAATAGTTGATGAGGCAGCCATCCAGAATCTGAAGGTTTGTTCTGAGATTGTTGAAACAAGACCAGAGTTAATGTGTGAAGTCTCTACTCCCCCATGCATGAACTTGGACGTCAGACCGCTCTTTAACGGTGTGACTCTGTTGGTTACTGAGGCTGCCATAATGAAATACCCACAGACTGGGTGGTTTAAATAACAGGAATTTATTTCTTCACAGCTCTGGAGGCAGGGTTGGTTTCGCCTGAGGTCTCTCTCCTTGGCTTGCAGATGGCCATCTTTGTGTTTCCTCCCATGGCCTTTTCTGTGTGAGAGCATCCTTAGTGTCCCTTCCTCTTATAAGGACCCCGATCCTACTGCATTAAGGCCCCACCCTTAGGATCACATTTAACCTTAACTATCTTTTTAAAGACAGTCACATTGAGCGTGAGGGTTTGAACAGAGGAATTTGGGAGACACAATTCAGTTCGTAACAGTGATTTTGACCTCTTTAAGCCTGGGATTCGAAATCTTTTTGTTGTTGTTGTTAGGAAAGTAAGTAAAAGAAAATGAAAGTAGATAATGATTCTTTCTTTCTTCAAAGGGCAGTTGTGAGGCATAAAGCAATAGAGTGTGTAGAGCTGCCCACCACAGGCGTCCTGAGGGGATGCAGCAGGCCTCCTGCTGTGGTCTGTATAGGGACACCCTGGGGTGCTGCCTGGGATGAGACCCTGGCTTCTCACCTGGGAAGTGAATGTTTCACGAGGCCGCTTCTCTGTTGCTAGCTCGGAAGGCCGCGGTCGCTCTCCGACGGGGTGTTTCCCAGAGGGAGTCAGATGCTGGCTGACTCAACACATGCCCAACTGGGACCCGAGCCGTTGCTCTGGTGGTGGTGTCTGCTACTGCCTGGTCTCAGTCCCCATAAAGCATGGGTGACCGCTTCTCAGGCTCCCTGCCCCTCCTTCCCCCGGTGAGCCAGGAAACTGTATGCCATGAGCTGTGATGGCCTGGGTTTGATGCGCATTGAACCAGTTGTCTTTGACATAGCCATCTGGAAAAGCACACCATCTTAATGTTCTATAAACCTCATGTTCTATAAACTTAAAAGGAGAAAGAAAGGAGGGGAATGTTAATTGTGCCCAAAGCCAAATTATCTGGGACCTCACTGAAAACCTTAGAACTTTACAACTATTTCTATAGACTCAGGTTTATCTCAGTCGGCATTTTAGGGCAGGGAGCCTGTTGGCTGAGATGACCACCGAGGAGGGTGATTTAGAAAGTATTTCCTCAGAAATAAAATTCCCTTAGTCTTCTGTCCAGATGGATAACTAAATACACGGTGACCTCCTCAAAATGTCTTGAGAAATGGTTCTTCCAGCTGGCCCTGACGTTAGGTTAATCATTGTGTTTATCTGTTTCATCAGTGGATGGCTTTATTCAATGTCATGGTCATGGTCCATATTTTGGATGGTATCATAAGGAAAATCGGCACTGTCTCCATCCCCTGGGAGCTTACAGTGTAAAGAACAGTCAGATACGTAGAAAACAATTCAGAGAAGAAGCAACAGGACTAACCAAGAAGCACAGCACAAAGAGATGAGCTTACGGAAGCAGACCACGATGGTACCTGGGAAGTCAGAGATGTTTCCCATGATGTTTTGATGAGCAGGATGAGCAGAGAACAGGTTACTCTCTGTCTTTCCCGGAAAGGATGATTTCCGGTGGCATTAAGTGTGCTTTCCTCTTCCATCCTCTTTAAAGGTGCTCCCTGGGTGGGTTACCGTAGAGGCCAGAGACAAATTCCTGACTGCTCTGCTGTGGTCCGAACATGAAGCAGATCGGAGAGTGAGGAAGTGGACAGAAGGCCCCCGGCGGTTCTGTGTGACCAGAGTCACGTCGGTTGTCGGAACACCTAGCAGAGAGTGGGATGGGGATTTGAAGGGAAGAAAGCAGGAAGTCAAGATCGCACCACACTCACACATTTCTTACTGGTGAATGCAGGGTTACACGGTCAGAGTGGGAGCACCAGCTGAACATGTGTGCTAGGCCAACATAGGGGTGAAATTAAAGAGTAATATTACCCAAGGATATAAAAAAAGCGGAAGCTGCCCACTGTGACCAACTGTTGGAAAAAGCACAGTGGCTGCAAACGTGACCCTCTGATCCTTTGCAATTATCCGCGTTCCCCACTGCTGGCATTCTAATTTATGGAAATCTCTGAACGGTTCTGTTAAACAGGGTCAAGAATCTTGGCTGGAATTCTTGGATTCTTGGTGTGTGATACGGGGAAGTGGTGATTCAGAGCCCAGTTGGGACTCCAGAATCCCAATGTCAGGGCCCTTGATCCTTGCTGGGCTCATCCCACTGTACTTCAGGAGAAGTTCCTTTCCAGTTCAGTGACCATATTAAGGGAAAGAGAAAGGAGGCAGTTTGGTTGGTTTAAACTTGTATTTCCGATTTTGGATGGTCCCTTCAAAAGCCCACCCCCCTTGAGGAAGCCATTCCCTGAACTAGCATTCCCTAAGATGTGTTCCATGGAACGTGAGGCCCAGAAGGTTCTCCAAGAGGAGAGGGTTCTATGTCAAGTAAGTTTGAGAACTGCCTTACAGTGCGTTCCCATCTGAGATATGGGCACGTTTGCTCTGAAAGTCATTGAGGAGGCTTGCTGTGGAGGTACTTGGTTAGTCGGTCTTCCCCAGGACTCTGTGTCTAACGCTCTGAGAAATTCTCCATCTGACTCCATTCCAAGACACCTGTCCTCTCTGAGCGCTTCCAGTCCCAAATGTGATGCTCTGGACAAGCCACTTGGCCTTCCTGTGCCTCACTTTCCCCCACAAAAAATGTTGATTTCTATACTACCTCTTTTTCCTTCCCCAGAAACTATCGAGATCAAGGAAATGACAAAAAACAAAAAAATGTTTTGAAGCTTTTAGGAAGATGGTGCCACCAAAATGTCCAATAAATGTCATAAGAGTTCCCTCCAAGAAAAACTGACATCCATTCCTTAAAGAAAAATTCTGTACTGAATTCTCTACTGAGCCCTGTAGTGCCAGCCCATCATAGGTACTCTCTAGATGTTCACTGAATCATTGAATAAAAATAATGATCTATAAAGAGTATGTTGCTGTATATAAAAGTATATAACAACATATTAAAATTGAGAATATTTACATGCCAGGCACACTACTAACTACAGTTGTATGTTTTTACTGATTATGACAACTCTGGGAACAGCTGTTCCTATGTCCGTTCTGGTGTTGAGGAAACTGAGTCACAAAGAGTTAAGTCAATTGCTGAAGGTCACACAGCTCCAGGAGTGAAGGAACAGGGCTCAAACCCAAGTTTGTCTGGTCCCAGAGCCCTGCTCTCAGCCATTATATTTGCTGCCATGCCAAATGAGTGCATTTTGAAAAGAAAGAGACCGTATGTTTCTTTCGAATTGGTTCCGGTGACCTCCATCTCAGGCCCCCTCAGCAGCCCAGCTCCTTGATCTGAGACGATGTTCTGTGCACACAGCCGTCACGGGGATGATCTGATTGTCTTCGAGTCCCTTTGCCAAAGTGGAACTAAGGAAAAAAGCTGAGCAGAGAAGAATTTGAGAGGTGAGACTGAGGTCTATGTAGTCAAGAAGAGAAATGTTAACCCTGTCTGCTTAAAAAGCCATTTGGTGCTCCCTCGAGCTCATGTAAATCACCCTGTCTTAATGGCCTTCCTGGAAGTATGTCATACGTTAGCTTGGGCCTGTCTCTATTCCCTGTTCCCCTCCCGTGGCCCCCCATTCCTTTCTCTATTGATGTTCATTGTAACCCTGAAGACTGTTCTCCGGACCAGAAATTTCAGGCACATCAGTGCAGTCTTCTTTATGCCCTGGGGGATGAAGTCAGGCTTTTCAAAAGTTTTCTTTTTGGGCGCCTGGGTGGCTCAGTCGTTAAGCGGCTGCCTTCGGCTCAGGTCATGATCCCAGGGTCCTGGGATCGAGTCCCACATCAGGCTCCCTGCTCAGTGGGAAGCCTGCTCCTCCCTCTCCCACTCCCCCTGCTTGTGTTCCTGCTCTCGCTGTCTCTGTCTCTGTCAAATAAATAAATAAAATCTTAAAAAAAAAAAAAAAGTTTTCTTTTTAACGTCAGGCTTTCAAATTCTGGTACCCTTTGACTATTCAAAAATTAATACTTGGAGGAGCTGAAAGGAGCCTCAGGGGTAAGAGGCTCGGTAACTCCCCATTTTTCTTCCTGGAGAAGAGCACAGAGGGTTGAGCTCATGTCTGCAGGCAGAGTTATATTTTAAGGAAGACTAAACGAATTTGTGTCCAGACACTGGTTTCTTAAGAAAACCCGCTCTGCTGCCTCAACACTTGGTATTTTTCGAAGCAGCTTCCACATCCTCAGGGAGAACTTCCCACTTTGGGTTTGACGTGTAAGCACCCAGCGCCCGCTTTTGTGTCTGAGCATCTGTCTGAAAAATCCCTAGAACCGGGGGCTTGGAAGTCGGGGTAGTGGGGAGGGACTGACTCTTCCCTGTGCATACCTTATACTGTGAATCATGTCCATCTTTCTGTTGAAAAAGCAAAGTCTGTAAGTAATCTTTAACAGCTTTATTGAGGCATAATTGACATATATCAGAATGTACATATTTAAAGTGTGTAATCTGATTGTTTTGACGTGTGTGTACACCCTGGGAGCCATCAAAAACCCCTCATTCTGCAGCCACAACCAACAAGCACGTCTCCCCCGGGCCCACCCAGCACCCCGACCTCCCCCCTGCCCCAGCACTCAGTAGCCCTGCTTGATGAAGCTGATGGACGCCACACCCCACCTTGCAGTCCATGGGTGGCTGGGCCAGCCGATTATCACAGCATGCTCAGGGCTCTCTGGAAACCACAGTACAAATTTTTAGGGGCTCCGTGAAGGAAAGGCAAGCATTTTTTACTTTTCTATGCCTCTACCCCCAGACTTGAAGCGCGGGTGTCCTGGCCTTGAAAAGCTTACGGGGACTGTGAGGGTGAGGAGTGAACCGTTGGCCACTTGTAATCTGGGTTCTAGAGCACACTCAGCATGGGGGAGCGTTTCACTTCCTCATCGGCACCAAGTCAGGAAGACAGGCAGGAAGAGTCCTAGGATTGAGGCATTTCAGCAGGAACCAAACCCAAAATAAATGCTGAAGGGAGGGCACAGACAGTGAGGGCGGGGGTGGGCATTGGGGGGTGGACACCAGAGCACATGTCAGTGTGAGAATTAGACCTGCTATGTTTCCCAGACTGTCCCATGGAGCCCTCCACCTTTCCACCCTCGTATCATCCAGGTGTATAGACAAGAAAAAAAAAAGTAAAAATTACCAAGGTTCTGTTACTTTTAAAATGTTGAGTTATGAAAACTTTTATTTCAAACATACCCACTTTATTCGTGCCTCTGACATACAAAGGCAGTTATTTGAAATCCAAGCATAGGGACGCCTGGGTGGCTCAGTCGGTTAAGCATCCACTTTCGGCTCAGGTCATGGTCCTAGGGTCCTGGGATAGAGCCCCACATTGGGCTCCCTGCTCAGTGGGGAGTCGCTTGAGAGTCTCTCTCTCCCTCTCCTTCTGCCCCCCCCCACTCGTGCTCTCTCTCTCTCTCAAATAAATAAAATATTTTTTTAAAAAAAGAAAAGAAATCCAAGCATAAAAGGTTATATACCCCACGTTGAAGAGCATGGACATCCTTCTTCACGGATTGAGTGCAACACACCAACATCCTTAGGGCTTTGTCTGCATCCCATAGTTTTGTTAACAGACTTAATCCAAGGCATGTACATAACCTGTTGGAATCACGATGTACCATGTACCCTGTCTGTTATGTATCATGGCATCTCGCTCCATGAAGATTCTCAGTTTGTTCCTATGGCTTGCTCTTCAATTGTCAGGGTTATGATTTATTCAGAAAGAAACGGGTAAAGGTAAGCTGAGGGTCAGACCTTTTGCCCAGTCCTGTGTCAATTAAAACTGAAAGACAAATAGCATCTGGAATGCATGAGGAACAGGGGTGCTGCTTTGAGCGACACATATATGTTGCTTGGTTCCCAGTTCAGCCCAGGAGGAAATGTGACCTGGTGTCTCAGGTCACTAAGGGTTGCCTTTCAGGACTGCTCTGATAAAAAAAAGAATTTTTTAAAAACTGCACCGTTTTCAGATTCAGTTTTAACAGCATGAAATAAGGGAAGCCCTTGGTTCCTAAAGGGTCAATGAGCTACAAAGTTCAGATTCTTAGGGGAACTGGTGTGTTTTCTCCACAACTGGAGTTTCATATTTATTGAGAATCTTTACTTCTTACATATTTAATACGCTGTGTGTGTGAAACACTGGAGTGAAGGATGAGGCAGTAGGAAAGGAATAGATTATAGAATTTTGAATTTGTGGTATATGGAAAAAGACCTGTAGGTTTGTGTACTTTACCTCCATGTCTTCTTTAGATCTTACCCCTCAATTTTTAAAACCACGCTGATTTAATTTTCCTTCAAATATAATAGACTCGATACCTTGTTTAGTAGGTACAGAGTTTCAGTGTCACGGAATGAGAAGAGCTCTGGAGGTTGGTTGCACCCCAGTGTGAATGCTCTCAACGCTCCTGAGCTATACACTTAACAGATGGTTGAGATTGTAAATTTGGTGGTATGTCTTACCACACCCGAAAAAGCCACAGCCTTCTTTCTTAGGAAGCATTTGGGTAGTCAGAACCTTCTTAGTGAGGGATTTCTTCGTGCCCGTGTTAATTTTCTCAGAATTTCACGTCATCTCCTCTTTCGAGGAAAGAAAGAGATATTTAACACCACCTGTACCGTGTGCTTTCATCAGCACTAATAGGCTTAAAGAGTAACCCTGCTTAACGTTCTCTGACCACTTGATGCTCGAAAAGAGAGGAGAAGGGGGTGGCTCCCCAGAGGGTCTGAGGCCCCCTGGTTGGAGTTCCGACCATCTTTCCTCCAGACCTAGCCCCCCAAAGTGGCCAGATTTGCCCACTGCCCAGAGGGTGCTCCCTGAAGAAAGGCAAGAAATCCCGAGGAGAACTCTGCCTCTCCTGTGATTGAACCAACTCCCAGGAAAGGAGAGTGGCCAGGAGATGCTTCTGGAACGGGGGATGTCAGGGAAAGTCATGGTCAGAGACTGCTGCCTCCTCTGCTTCCTCCACTCACTGTCCCTCCAGAAAGCACAGAAGATTCCTGGTGGGTCCTGCTTAGGGTGGTGCCCTTTGACTTTCTGGAACGTTCTGCTCCCAGCTGAAATCTCAGACCTTGGCCATGGGATACCACCTAACCTACTGGTCTCCCAGACGGTATGCTAAGGTATTTAGGGGACCCTACAGGGCATTAAATTACAGCGTCTCTTCAGAATGGGAGTAGAGGTGTCTTAAACTTTCCCCGCTGACAGGAAGCAGTATCGTACTGTGCTTGAGACGTGGCTCAGCAGTCTTTCTGCCCTGGGTTGAACTCCGAGTCTGCCCCTTGCTGGCTCTGTGATCTGGGGTGATCCGTCTGACCATGGTGCCTCAGTCTCTGGAGCAGTTCCGTTTTCTCGAGTTCCCCATAACTGTCGTGATAGCATCTGGCCATGTCATCCGCCCACCTAAACCTGTAGAATCAGATCCCAACCTGTGACAGGGCTCAGAGGCCCGTTCTCTTCCCTGTGTGGGCCCCACCCATCTTTGGTGTGTTATCATTCACCCAACCAGGCTTTATTGAATCATGGCTGGCCTGCTTGTAGGATACCCCTCACACATCGGGTCACGTTTAGTGGGCTTAATTGTTTCTTCCCCGCAAACAGCACCGGAAGCACCGAGTCACGGCCTCCCCGGGTCAAGGCATGTGATCTAGAGTCTGCCTGCCTGAGTTTGAAGCCCCGGGTACCCCATGACAGTTGTGGGACCTTTGCTGTAGGAATAACAGTGACGACAGTACTTGTCTCATGGGCTTGTGGAGATGAACTGCGGTAACGTGTATATCCCTGAGCACTTCTGACGGCCTTGTGAGATGCCAGATGCTGTCCTAAGGTCTTACTTGCTGCCAGGCTTTTCACCCTCACAATGTGAGGATGAGTAAGTGCTGTTATTTATCGAGAGGTTCATTTAACTTGCCGAGGCCACGTAGCCCTGGAATCGGGGCTCTCAGCCACGTGGCCTGTGGTGGGGGCCGCATGTGTCGGGAGTTGGGGCTGCTTCCCTGTGAGTTCCTGTCGCATAGCCCTGCGCCCAGCACACGGCCCAGCACAGAGCGCGTGCATCACGAACGCCACACCGCTGTAGGGGAACATATATGTGAAGACAGTCTATAAACTGAAAGGTATCAGGATTCTGATAACACCACAGGTAAATGTCCCCCCAAGTCCGTGTTTCTTCCTTTAGAATCTCAATCCCGGTTGCACATAAGAACCAGCCGGTTCCTGGGCCCCTCCGAGACCCGTTCAGTCAGACTCTCTAGACTGGGGCTCAGGCTTTTCAAACTTCCCAGGCCATCTTCCTGTGCAGCCAAGGCTGGAAATCACTAATTTAGAACAACATCCCAGGTGACCTTTCTGCCCACATTTCCTGCTTCCCGTTCTAGAACCTCCAACTCTGAACAAAGCACCAGGTTCTGTTTGAGGAACAGATTTGGGGAGTATGGTGGCTCGTCTTTGAGGGCATTTGAATCATGTAGTTGGAAAGGCCAGCCTGGGATATATCTCCGAAGAGGTGTGCAGGGAGGGAATCAGCGTCCAGGCTTGCTCTCCGGGAAGTCGCGTGGGAGAATTGGTTCTCGTGGTCTAATTTGTCACCCCACATGCACTAGAATGGAAGTCAGGGCGGGGCTTTGTTTTTACTTTCGCTCTGTTTCATTCTTCCCTCTGCTCTCTGACCGAGGAAGTGAAAGTCTTGAAGGGTACGCACCAAGAGGAGACTTTTCTTGGGCTCAGCTAAGAAGGTCTGGGGGTATCGAGCGGGCTTATGAATTCTGATAAAGGTGTGCATCCACACACACACGAGGCCCGTCCAGTGTACCTCAGCCCCAGCGAATGTTGTCGTGTTCCCTGGTCGTGACAGTCTCGGGGAGCTCCTAGGCAAAGAAGGCAGCCTGGGATGAGGATGTGGACATAAGCTGGGGTGCGGCAGGGGAAGCGCAAAGAGAAAGTGTGAAGGGAATTAATAGGCATTCCTTCATAAGCATGTGTCAAGAACTGAGTTACATTTTGGACATACGGTCTTATGTCATCTTCACAACATTTGTAAGGTCAGCAATATTAAACCCATTTCACAGAAAGTCAGCTAAAGCTCTGAGAAATGAAGCTACTTGGCCATGATCCCACAACAGTTCATGAGCCCCGATTCCAATCCAGGTGTCTGACCCCATGCTGCTCCTGTTTCTTAACCTGAGAGATCCTGGGTCCTTAAGGCCCTGATCAATGCCCCGGACTCCAGCTGGCAGCTCACGGGGTCAGTTTCATCCAGGGAAGCTCTACTAGGGGATCAAAGAAGGCATGTTTGGTCTAAAAACCTGGCAGACTGAAAGCAAGGGTCCCACCACTCTCATGCCTCTGTGTTCATCTGAGAAGCATCATGTGGAAGAACATAGGTCTGGAGTAATTTTTAAAAATCGGAAGTCCCTGGGGCGCCTGTGTGGCTCAGTTGGTTGGGCATCCGGCTCTTGGTTTCTGCTCAGGACAGGATCTCAGGGTTGTAGGAGTCAGGCTCCGCACTCAGCAGGGAGTCTGTTTGAAGATTCTTTCCCTCCGCCCCTCCCCCAACTCACATCATGGGTGCGCGCACTCTCTCTCAAATAAATAAGTCTTTAAAAAAATAAAAATAAGTAAAAAATCAAAAGTCATGATATTGAGGGCAGATGTGCACGCGTGTGTGTGCATATGCACATGCTCACACTCTGTATGACCCTGACCATGAACTTGCAGGGTGAGACTCTCCTTTTGGTATCTTATGAAGTGTTCAGTGGCAACGCTGGAGTTATGTTTCTCTGGAGCCTCGCGCTGGTTCTGCAGGGGATGAGAATAGGTGAAATCAAGCAGTGGGAAATCGACTGCATATCCCAACCCCTCTGCTCTTAGAAGCACAGAACTCTGGGGTCAGCAGAGTCGGGACAAGCGCCTGGAACTCTGAGCTGGGCCCGGGACTCATCCTACCACAGCAAGGACTTTAGAGAAGCTCTGGGACGAAGATGTGTTATCTTTGCATTGCCTTTTTTTTTCACCTTCTCATTCTAATGCTACGGCCAAGTTGAATCCTTGATTTCTTTGATGGAGACTTTCAGAGAGGCTTTGAAAGACAGCAGCCCAGACAACAAAGTCTCCTTTGTACCGGTGACTGGGGCCCTCGTCTGACCCTTCCCTCCTAGAAGTGAAGGAAGGAGGGTCCAGGAGTGACAGCTCCCTGCCCAAAGGACACCCTGCCTAGCAACCAGTGACACTTGCCACCGTGGGGTCACAACCCGGGATGATTTCTCTCTCTCTCCAGATTGACACGCTATTATGAACGTAAAGCGTATTGACTGTGCGCTGGGAAGGAGAATGTGAGGACGAGCTGGAGGAACACACGGGCAGCTCCCCAGCTGAGCCATTGCTGGACGCAGACACCAGCAACGAGCGGGGTCAGAGGGTCCCCCACACTGCACACACATCATCTTGCTGGAAGTCTTCAAGTGATATGTTGCAGGTGGCCCGGCCAGGCCTCTGATTCAGTTTGATGAAACGATTTTGACACGGAGAGACAGGCAGGTGGCAAAAGCAGGCTGGGATGAGCACCCGCATCCTGACTTTTCTTTATTCCCACTGCCAGACCATCCCCATTTGCTCAGCTGCACTTCGTAAGGGTGCTGGGGGCTAGCAGGCCCCTAAGCCGGCCCTTCTCTGGAAGAGTCCTGCTGAACTTAGTGGAGATCGCAGCAGTTGCTGGTGCCTCTGATGTTGGGACACACTTGAATTTGGTGGGCGTTCGAACCAGAAGAGATGAGCTCACGCAGGGCTCGTGTGAGAATTGAGGGGGCCTTGACCTGGGAATGGAACCCAGGGGAACACTTCCCGTCTCCCTGCCTCCCTGCTCACTCATCCGTGGATTCTTCCATCCATCCATGGAACCCTTTACCCCTGGCCATGTAGGCCGAGCTTAACAGAAAGGAGCATGCGACACCATTCCTGCTCCCAGGAGGTGGTCATTCTTGGAAAGACACAGATGTGAACAAAGATGAAAGTGTCGGAGGACAAGTGCATCAGGAGAGGCAGGGGTACCTCCTGGAGCGGAGCCAGCCGTGGAGTGCTGGGGCGGCAGGGAGGGCGCCGGAGGGAGTGGTGTGAGACGGAGACAGCTGTCTGCACGGGGGTCAGCACGCAGGGTCCCCAACGAGAGGTGGTCTGGGCAGTAGACAAAGAGCAAGGGGCCCGGAGGCTGTGGGAGCAGATGTGCAGAGCGGAGCCGGGCAGTCAAGAGCAGAAGCAGGTGGGAGCAGAGAGACCCCCTTCTCCCTCCCTCTCTCCGACCCACCCTCCTGGCCATCTCTTAGGCTGTGCTTGTAGACCTGCCCTAGGGGAAGGGCGGACCCAAGCCATTCCCTGCCTCCTGGCCCACGACCAGGGCTCCCATCCATCCCGCTGGGATCCAAGAGCACTTGGCTCAGTTCACCTGCTTTCACTTTTTTGAACGTGTTTTTTTTAAACACAGTTCCTTCCTCTCATCTTATCGGTCTGCAGGAGCCTGTTTCTCTTTGCCTGGATGGGGACTGACTTCGCATTTCTTAGGCGGCTTGGCTTTCAAATCAAGACAGAATGTCCATGCCAAACTGCTAATGTCTGACATTAGCATGTGTTTAAAATCTAATAAAATATTGCCTCCAAAATTTTTGGCCAGATTCACTTACGACAATATCTAAGGCCTCTCCCAGAATGTAGCATCCAGTAGTGAGAAATGGCTCTAAAGTCCGCTCCAAGCAGCAGAAACGGTGCACAGTGCCTTGTCCTGGGCTTCGTCGGGAGCTAAATTAGCAAACGTGAGCTGCATTTCTTTTAGTCCCAGAAACTAGGTGGAAGACATGCTCTCTGCTGGCCCTTCCGTGCAGGACTGTACGGGGAATTCCTTCTCTGGTGTACTTCCAGGGAAGGAAGTGTGTGGGACCTTCGCCAGCCTCTTCAGCCTGCTGATGAACTTGCCCGTGTGACCTCGTCAGGTCTGCTGATGGCCGGGGTTAGTTTATCTCCTATGCCCGATCCTCTGCTGTGGCCTCTGTCTTCTATATGTCCTTAATCCCCCCTATTTTATACCATTTAAAATGTTGTAAGCCTTCTCCAAACCTGGAAGTGGTTGGGGGCGGGGGCTGGTAAATAATAAAATAATATTTTTGATCTGAGAACGAGGATATTACGAACGCACAATTTTTCTCTGGACCCTGCGGCGGATCATCTGTTCTCATCCACTTAATTAGCATGGTGGGGGGTGGGCTGTGGTGTCTTTGGCATTGCTGCTTGTCTGACTTTAATGAAACTGCTTTTCAGGAATAAGTATTTTTCAGCAAAGTTGATCTTTGCCTCCCGGGACACCCGTACCTGCACTTTTTCATCGCTCCCACCCCCAGGGGAGTACCGTTTTAATCATATTGAAAATGACATCATCAGCAGAGCATGGACTGTCTCTTCAGCATGTACCTGCCAACAGTTTGCAGGAGCAATGGGGGAAGGATCCACAGGGAGGAGGCTTGGGGAACTTCCAAATAAAATACTGACAAACAATGGAAAGCTGGTGCCTTGTCTCCAGGCATCTCCCTGGAGCTGGAGAGACACTTCTTTTTCTTCTAGCCGATAAGTGTCATTTTAACCCTGCAGAAGCGGGAGGCGGGGACAGATGGGAGGAGGTAAAGTACTCCAGGGAATGGAGGCAGGTCTTACTGAGCGGACACGGGGAGTGGAGAAGGTGTGCCATTTAGGGCAAGTCTCCCCAGATAAGTTGCATTCCACAGGAAGTGGTCTGCTTTCTGTCCTCCTTACTTCGTACTGCATTGATTCATGGTTCCTGACATAAAGGGTGTGACAGTTCAATCAAAAAGACGATTGAGATTCTGATCAGAGTGGGTTTCTTGGCGAAGTGATGAGAAGTTCAGTGATTTGTGTGGGGATTCAGTTACTGGTCGAAGGAGAAAAGGGGAACCTGCTTTTCTAGAGCACCTTTCATGCCCCAGGTTCTTTATAAACGATCCTGTCTTGATCTTCACATTGTCCCCATGTTTCAAAGCAAAAATAAAGGCCGAGCAGCATACACATAGGGTACAATTGTGTTTCCAAGCCCTGTGGTCTGACTACAAGCCCACTGCCCAGATATCATGAAGGGACACTTACACTCCCCCCCACCAACAGAGACTCCCCCCCCACCACCACCACCACTACTGTCCTACTAAAGGCGGGTCACCTTGTTTGAACACCAGCCACACCCAGGGCAGAGGACTACCAGCGCCACTTCTTCTCTCCATGACATTGGAAAGGTAGCAGATCAATTACCTACCCCAGCAAATGGCTCCACCTCTCCTGTTCCTCTCTGCCCTATGGCCATACAGTGCCTTCGCTAACAACACTCCTAAGAGCTCCTAGCCACTGCAGACCATAAAAGTGATGGTTGGAATGATTAAAGCTAGCCTGAGGCTTCGTGGCCTCTGTATTTACCACAGACAGCCAACTTCAAAGATCCAGTTTCGTGCGTTGTTGAACATCACTCTTCTCCACACTTCCCTGAGCATCAAGCAAAGAGAATAGGTCAGCGTGCAATGTCAGAAAGACCTCAAGTTCGAATTGGGTCCTGGTACCTTTTGGCCGACTGGAAAAGTAATCTGCCCATTTGGTCCTGGAGAAAACTCATTTCACCTCCCAGTGAATGTATGGGCAGTTTACACCCCAAACTCGTGTCTTATTACTCACTCTCAGACAAGACGGGGTCAAGACGGAGTTGTAGAGCCGGCTTCTTTTTGAAGGAAAAAAAATACAAGCAGTAGACATGATGCCTGTGGAGGATGAAGCTTGAATCCCAGGAACCTCGGCATCCCCCGCTTTGCTGGAAATATCTCAGAGTTAGGACTGCAGACTTGACGGCCCTCCCCGGAAGAGCCAAGTTGACGACTGTGTGTCTTTTTGTGTTTTCGCCTCAGTGAAACAGTTATTTCATTACTGCAAAGAGTCTGCCGAGGAGAGCCACCCTGGAAGAACAGTCCTTGTGACATTGCCGTGAGCGGGCTGGAGTCTGGGGGTTACTCTGTGAATCAGCAGGCGCTCCCTAATGAACACCTGCCCGCCCGCCCAGGGTCCCAAGGGGGGCAGAGCCTGACTAAAGCAGGCTCCCCAGCCGGCTGGCAGAAGCACTTTGCATTTCTGGAGGAGCGGTAATTATGTACGCCTGTCAAAGCCTTCCCATTGGGCATCATTCAAATGCAGGGATGAGAAGGACGCAGCTTCCCAGACGGATAGCGGCCCCAACTTTTCGGGGCCAGAGACCAGGCTGTCTCTCAGCGAAATGTGGAAGAAACCATGTGGAAAGAAGAGGAAGAGAACAAGGGGATAAAACAGTATTGTAGAAAGAATGCTCTCCGGGAAGTGCACAGAGGTGGAGGGCTGTTGCTGGAGTCCCCATCTCCGGGCTAGTGGCAGAGTCTGTTGGCAGGAGAGGGAACAGGGAAGGCGGGGGAGGGAGGCCATTAAAGGAGCCGGTTGTGACCTAGTGGGCTAGTGGGCATCAGGGAGGAGTCAGGGTAGGAGGAAGAGGTGCACTGAAATAGGGGTTAGGAACACGGACGTGATGCATCCCTTCTTGGGATTCTTCTGGGTGCAGCAACGCAATCTCTGCCTGGCAGATCTGCGCTTGAGAGAGTATGTGGGTGTCCTCCTCTCCCGTGGTCCACTTCCCCGCCAGGCTGCTGTAACAGTCAACCACGCGACCCTTCAGTCTATCCCAGTCCACCAATGAGAAACCTGTATTAGGCACCTGCTGTGTGTCGGGCCCTGTGCTGGGGTGCAGGGCTACACTATTCCATAAAAACCTGATCCCTGCTCTTCAGGAACTTACTGTCTGGCAAAATTCTATTGCATTTGGAAAAAGCAGCTCAGTCCCCTCCTGATGGCACTGTTGGTTACTTGCTGGATCCGTACCCAGTCGTTAAAGCCAAAGCTTTGGACCACTCACAGACGTAAGCTCTGCATGTACTCTGTGCCCTTGGGGGGTTGTGACCTTGGACACACTAGCACTTGTGAGCCCCCGTGTCCTCCTCCAGAAACTACTGCAGGATTGTTTTGAAGATTAAATTAGATGATATAAATGCAGCTTGCAGCCCAGAACCGGGCAGGGGGAGGCCTGCCGAGAAGGACAGTGTTGGGGGGGAGAGGCCAGGAAGCCAGCAGCTAAGGTGACCTCCCTCATCCTTGGACAGGCTTCTCCACCCCGTGACCCTTCGTCTCCTCCCCTCTAAGTTGAGCGGGGTGGGTACATGGTCTCCCGTGCTCCTTATACGACCCAGCCTTCCAGAGTGACCTGCACTCACTTGCTGTAGGGTTAAGATGTGCCGGTTACTAGGGTGGGGGGTTGGCCAGTTACTTCTCTCTGTGCCTCAGCTTCCTCCTCCCACCAAGTGGGGGTGATAGCAGCATCTACTCCTGGGCTGCTGGTGAGGACTGACCCATCGGTTTGTGTAAAGCACCTCAGGCAGTGATGGGACAGAAGCCGCACCCGTGGACAGAAGCTGTTAGTCGGCTGTGTCCACGCTAGCTTTGCGGACGAGTTGCGTTGCTGGCCACTCCTAAGCTGAAGATACAGCATTTGTCTCATATCCTCTCGTGGATTGGGGTTCAGGCTCGATGGGGACCTCTGAATAGAGAGATGCTCTCCCTGGCAGACCAACTTAACTTCAGGACCCCTGCTACCTATGGGGGGGGGGCCCTGGAAGCCCCCAGGCCCCATTGTTCTTCACATCAGCCTGCCTAAAGGACCCGGCCTCCCTTTGCCCCTGTCCCAGAGCCCAGGGCCGTGCTCTGAGCACAGGAAGGAAGCCAGCCTCCCACCCAAGCTAATCAGCCAGAGCATCAAGAGGGTGACTGGGGCGGGCGAGGAGTGCCGCCGGACCCTTGTCCCCGTGCAGAATGACCTCATGCTTTCTCTCCATCACGGGCGCCCCCTCCCCAGGAATAATGGGCAGCCAACAAGCGCTTGCCTGCTTATTGCAGAGCCCCCGGAGGCAAGGGGAGGGCAGGAGACAGGCTCTCAGCTGCTCGGGACCACAATAACAGGCAGGGGCTTCAAAGGGGCGATGAGCTCAGGCGTCATGTATTCGGAGCTGCCCTTCTGCACCCCTCTCTCCCTCTAGATTTCCACTGGACTTGGCCGGAAAGGGCTGACTGACCGCGTTTCTTTGCACTGTTCTGCCGCCCGCCCGGCGGAGGCCACTCCTGCAGGGCAGGGAGTCACCATTTCAAGGGGTCGTGGTGCCACGGGGGGGCGGGGCCAGACAGTGGGGCGGAGTCACGGCTGGTGGTCCAGTGGTCCCTGTGCACATGCGCTGCAGGAAAAGCGAATTGTCCAAAATGGCCTTGGGGGAGGAGGGGAGAGAAGGGGGAGCGGAGGGACCAGTCTTCGGGCCCTGGGACCTTAGTTCCTCTGGAAGCACAGATGGGAGCCATTTGATGTTTTAATTCTTTTTAATGCAATTAATTCAGGGGTGGCAATTCCCTTGATTTAGAATTTGTGAGATGCCCCAAGGGGACAGTGGATGACCCGAAAGGGTTTGAGGAGAGAGTCCCCCCCGCGTTGAAACCCACTGTGCCATTGACTGACCCAGGGTCAGCTCTGAGACAGAGGCTTCCCCGCCTGGATGTTCCTGTATGGCTTCCTTGCCCCGAAAGTTCCCGGGTACTGTAAAGAAAGAATTCAAATACTAATCCAAGGTTTGACCTGAGATCCCAGGTTACTCACGCCTCAACCAACCAACCCACCAGTGTGGAGTTCCCTGCTGTTAGGAACTCTATGTCAGGCACTGTGGGGGACTTATAGGAAGTATCTAGAGTAGTCAGACACATAGGGATAGAAAGCAGAATGGTGGTTGCCAGGGGCTAGGAGAGGGCGAAGAGGGAGTTGTTTAATGGGTACAGAGGGGTTTTTTTGTAAGAGGAAATGTTCTGGAAGATTGGGTGCACAACAATATGAATATGCTTAACAATATTGAACCGTATACTTAAAAGTTGCTAAGATGGTAGATTTTATGTTATGAGCATTTTACTAGAGTTTACAATTTTTTAAAGATCTATTTATTTGAGATAGAGTGAGCAGGGGTGGGTGTGCAGAGGGAGAGAATCTTCAAGCAGACTCCCTGCTGAATGCAGAGCCCAGTGTGGGGCTCAGTCTTACCATCCATGAGATAACGACCTAAGCCAAAACCAAGAGTCTGACATTTAACCAACTGAGCCACCCAGGTGCCCCTCTATTTAAAATTGCTTTAATTAAAATAAATTTGCCACAACACAAGAGCATGCTAAGGGTGACTGAGGTACATGTGGTAAATGTTATAGAGATTCGGAGTTAAAAGAGACCATTTGGAAGTGGCATGGTTAGGGATGGCTTCCTGGAAGAAGTGGGCGTTGAACAGGATAAATTTAAATGGGAAAGGGGAGGAGAGAGCATGCTGTGGGCAAAAGTTTGGAAGTAAAAATGAGATTGGTGTTTCCTTTATGCCAGTACAAAAGATTGAACAGAATTGAGTACTTACAGGGAACTGGGCAGAGTGAGGTTGCATAGGTAAACTAGACCTAGATTCAAAGAATTATATTCAGATTCAAAAAGCCTGAATTCAAATTCAGGCTGGCATTTATAAACTGACACCATTTTAGAAGATTTTTATAATAATTCATAGGTGAGGTCATGGGGGTCTGGAAAAATAACATAAGACACTCGCTTTGTGCCAGTTAATTGTCTAAGCACCTTGTACAGGTCAATATTAATTCATTTAATCCTCAGAACAGCCCTGGGGTGTGGGTATAGTCATCACCCCCATTTTGCAGCTGAGGAGACTGAGGCCCAGAGAGGTTAGGTAACTTGCCCAAAATTATGTAAGAAACTGACTAGATTTAAGAGATCAAGGGGTGTGGGTGGGGGATGCAGAATGGTGGTAAAGTCTTTGAGAATAGGTGGGTAGACCTTGAGAAGGTTGGGTACTTTTTAGGGAAGGAAGAAATGACATGTAATGATGCATAAAATAAAGGTGGATGTTTTAAGGCAGGAATCCAGTTCATGGACCTAGTTGGCCATTTTAGAAATGGGCACTCTGTGGCTCAGAGAGGTGGTACATTTTGTCCAAGAGCATCCGTCTGGGATGTAGCCGTGTTAAGTTCATAGTGATGGTAAAATACCATGTGGGAAACTAGAGAGGAGCCAGGGTGCCATTGGTCATCCAGTTCCTCTCTCTGGGCTCTGCCAAGGCGGCTCACGGTGATCATCTGGAAGGATCATCACCTGGGGACATCCCTAGAGCAGTTCATAGCCCCCCCTCTGTGTGAAGTGTTCTTTTGATCATGTCCCACCTTGGAAGGCAGACCAGGCATGAAACAGGGTCTATTCTGGAAGCCTGTGTGTGCTGGGAATGAGCACATTTCCCCCTGGAATAGTCGAGAGCCCTGGGGAACTCAAATCTGGGTGGTAGGGCCACATTGCAATGCCAAAGAGCTACTCTGCCCTTTTCCCTGAAGAATGTGACCAAAACCCAGGTTTCTAAGCTCTGTTAGCCCCAGAAAAGCCATCCCGCTAGTGTCTTGAGCAGCTCCCATCAGGCAGCACATTTTGAGTGGGACATCTATAAAGAGATTCTATTTGTCAAATATAAAGAGGAATAAAAACTTAGAGGACAAATGGAAAAAGAATCTGAGAAGAGAAAGGAAAATGAAAAGGGAGAGACTACTGAGCGAGCGTAGTTAATTACAGGCTGGGAGAAAGTTAGTCTGAAATGTACTGACCTCGTGGGGCCAGGACAGCACCCGTGACCCAGAACAGGCTGCTTCTAACCTGAGACACACTCAGCTTGCCCAGTGTGTCCAGTAGAACTTGATTGGGCCACCAGCTGCCTTTCTGACCTCACTCCCAGCCTGGTCCCTGCAAAGCCCCACAAATGTTTATAGCACAAGTAACCAGTAAACTGTAATCAGCAGGATTCTGTAAACATCCCTTGAAAGTACATAATGGCATAAAGCTTTCTGCTTACCCAGCAACTTTCTCTAAGTGAGTTGAAGAAATGTTCAGAACAATGTAGTTCATTAATCACTAACATGTCAAGGTGGGATATTGTCTCCGTTTGCAAGATCAGGAAATCACAGGGCTGATGCCTTAAGTGGTTTTTAAACCAGCCATACAGAGAATTAAAGAGTCATTGATACGGTGCCTGAATCAATCAGGATAGGCGAGGTTGTGCTGTGAGGACAAACCACCCCAAATGTCACAGTGGCTTAACCGCTCACTCTACACATCCGTCAGGCCAGTGGGAGCGGAGCCCTCCCTGCCAGCAATCAGCAGCTCCCCGCCGGGCTGTCACCACTCATCGTGACAGTAGAAGGAAGAGTGTGGCTTTTCAAAGGGCATGAGATTCAGGAGTTGTAACCTCAGCGTCTTCTGCATTCGCTCTCTTTCCCTTCAGTGTCTTTATCTGCCTATTTGTAAATTGTGCGTAATAAATTTAGGCTTTTCTTCACTGAGAGTGGTGCATGTGACCCATCATAACTGTCGCGTAAAGCAACGGGACTGACCTTTTTCATTTTTTAACTGAAGATGAGCATTCAGATAGGTACAGTCCTTTCAAAGGGTTAGTTTGAGATGATAATTTATCCAGTGGTGTTGCTGTTCCTCAGTTGAGGAGTCACCAAGAAATTTCGTTTTCCCACTGTAGACAGGGCTGTGGCTAAATCACAGGGCTCTGTCACCACAGAGAAGCCAAAAGCCTGTCTCCACGAGGCTCCTGGAATGGCATCCATTACTTGGGTGATTTCTTCAGCATGTCGAGTCGGTTCTTAAGCTCTGCAGACTCAGAAACATGGCTTTTCATCCTCGGGGGAAGACCCACATTACCCAAGTTCAAAGTACCAATGTGTAAATCCATACTGAGAGTACTGGCCTCGGTGAGTGGCACAGCCCCCACCCAGACGGGGCCCTCGGGGCACGTGATCCTTGATCTCCCCCCACAGGAAGGAGAGTCAGCAGGGGCAGGATAGCAGAGGGGTGCTGCGCATGGCCCTGGAGTCTGGCCTGACTTTGTCTGGAGTCCTGGCTTTGCTGTGAGAGCAAGGACTGCCGGCCTGCCATCTCTAAGTCTCAAAATCTCCACTGGCAAAGGAACGATAGGATCTTATTCTAGATGGCAAGGCGATCGTATGGGAGAGTGCTCAGCACCATGTTGAGGACATGGTAGGGCTTCGGTGAGTTCTTTAGAAGGCACGACGTTAGAAGGAGAGTTACATGGATGAGCATTTCCTATGATCAGCTAAAGTAGCCCCCTGCCTCCGTGTCTGGCCTATAAGAGGCCTTACCGCTGGGGCCCCAGTATCCAAGCCCTCTTGGCTAAGACCCCATTTGCTTCCCCCTTCTATCCCTCCCCCACACACACAACTTCCATTCACCCCACCCCTTCCATAGGATGATTACTATACTTAATGACGTTACAGAAAAACTGTACTAGCCCTGAGAGTAATTCTTTCCCTTCCTGGGTGAGTTTATGTGTCTCTGATCAGTTCCATTGAGATGTTGGCTTTAACATTTAATCTTAAAGGGAAGGAAATCTGGTTTCTGTCATTTTCAGTTTGGGGTCAGAAACCTCACCATAAACCCCAAGAACCCACAATAATTACCTAATAGTCACACCTCATTTTATAAAACCAGTTGGACCACCTCCTCCTCCCCCTCTGTCCCACTCACTACACTCGACTTTAAGTGACTTTTGCCACTTAGAAAAAAAAAAAATCAACTCCATTCTGAGTGCAAAAAGTTTATCACCAGTGAGGATGCTTTTACTAATATGACATGAGCTTCAAAGGCAACCCAAAAGATCATCAAAAATGTTTTAAGAATTAGCAGGCATCATAGGAATACTGTGACTACTTTGAAAGGAATAGCAATCATTTGGATAGATAAAGTATGGTACATTGCGATTTAAAAGTCAGCCTACCTACCTTACATTCGGTCACGACCTCTGCATTAAATGCTCTGTACCTGGGCAGCCAGGGACCTTCCGGGGCGGGGGCGGGGGGGAGCTGGAGGTAGTGCTGAGCCTGCAGCAAACACAACCTGCACCCCACCCCCCTTTGATCTACTTTGTAATTGATTGGTGACATCCTGAGCTGAGCCACATTTACCCCACCGCGTCTGGATCCCCATGGTAGGCTGTCTACCGTTTATGAAGGAGGATCTTACAGAAAATCTTGAATTCCCTGTTGGTTACAGGGATTACTTATTCACCTTTTCACATTTTAGCATGAGCAGAAGTATAATATATTAGATAGTGTTAGTTTATCATAATAGATTCTCCTGTTGATTTCCGGCTTCCAGGGAGAGGACGCTCTGCCCTAGCTTCAAGCCCAGTCCTGTCGTTTCCAGTTGCTTTTATTGGTAAACTGATGGTCATGGAGGCCCAGACCCGGCTACCCTGTGAGCCCGGGAGTGAGACAGCAAAGGAAACTATCTGCTTTGGCATTTTAAAATGAACATGAGCTTGTAGGCTGTGCCCCTGATAAGCGCTCCTTATCGGCAGGTGCTATGTGCCACTTATTTCTCTGTGTCCTGCAGGATTGGCTAGGTGCCCTGCACACATTAGACAGTCGGTAAATATTTGTTGAATTAAAGGGAAGTGTACCTGAATTAGTCACGTTGGGCTGCCATTACAAAATATCACAGCCTGGGGGGCTTGAGCAACAGAAATTTATTTTCTCACAGTTCTGGAGGCTGGAAGTTCAAGACCAGGGTGCCCAACCTGGGTGGGTTCTCATGAGGGCCCTCTTCCTGGCTTGCAGACGGCTGACTTGGCCCTGTGTCCTCACATGGTGGAGAGGGAGAATGTGAGCAATCTCTCTGGTGTCTTTTCTCGTAAGGTCACTGATCCCATTCGTGACAGCGCCACCCTTATAACTTCATCTAACCCCAGTTCCCCTCCCAAAGGTCCCATCTCCAAATGCCACCACAGAGGGGATTTAGGGCCTCAACATACAGTTTTGGAAGGGGACTCAGTGTGGTTCATAGCAACACTCAGAAAGTGAAATAAGACATTAAACTGTCGTGGTGCCTGGGTGGCTCAGTCAGTTAAGCAGCTGCCTTTTGGCTTGGGTCATGATCCCAGGGTGCTGGGATCGAGCCCTGCGTCGGGCTCCCTGCTCCGCGGGAAGCCTGCTTCTCCCTCCCTCGCCCACTCCCCCTGCTTGTGTTCCCTCTCGTGCTGTGTCTCTCTCAAATCTTAAAAAAAAAAAAAAAAAAAATATGGACCTCGACAGTGGTTTCATGCCTAAATCTCTGGCACACTCCTTTAGATTGGCAAAGGTGTTTTAAAAAGAGTTTATGATAAAAACACTCTCACATAAAGACTGTTCTTCTCCTTTGGAAAGGCAACTGGAGGATGAATTTGTCATTTATGCTTAAATTCCGATCCCAAGGTTCTTTGGCCTTAATTTTAACATTCCTGGAGGAGGGTACTTTTAATGTTTGTATTCAGAATTATGGAGTGGATAGAGTGGTCAAGGGCAGAGTCTCTGGAGCAAGGATTCAAATCCCAGTCCCAACACTTGCTTCATCTCTGGTGCCTGGTTCTGCCCCATATGACAGTTAATAACAGGAGCACCTCCTGGGGTTGTGATGAGGAGCAGAGATTCTGGTATTTGTATAATACTAGTGCTTAGACCAGGGTGTGACATGTAGTACATACTATGTGACTATATATTACGTGTATATACATAAAAATATATCCACATAAGGCATCTTCCTGTTGGTGCAGCATAAAATGTTCTCCTGTGTGGGGAAGAAGAGCCGGAGGGCTTGACAGCCTTGCCAAAGAGCAGGTACCATTTGTTCTAGAACAAACTACCAGGGCAACAAGGCGGAAGGTCTCCACCTGTTCGTCACCCTGTGCTTGGCTTTTTGCTCGGAGGCGTCCTCATTGCCTACTCCTGTGGGTTTTCCAAAAATCATGGGTGTTGATGTACTTGAGCTTTGACATCCCATTTAAAATATTCTATCAACCTGAGATTGCGTGACTTAGGAAAAGTCACTTCTACTCACTTGTCCTTTTTCCCCCTTACTCTCCCTCCAGCCCAAGCTTTTGGCCAAGGAGCTGCTGGACCTCGTGGCCTCTCACTTCAATCTGAAGGAAAAGGAATACTTTGGAATAGCCTTCACAGATGAGACGTAAGTGCCGCCACGGGCCCTCCAAACCTTCAGGGAGAGTGAGACCCTGACATTGCACTGTCCCATCTGTCAACATGCACTCAGCGGGCCGCTTGGGTTCTGTGCTACAGGGTCAGTCCAGGTTCATCGTCTGATTTTCAAAGACCTTGTGATCATGCCTGGAACAGCCAAAGGATATAATTAGGGCAATGCTCATATAAAATTATTAGGTAAACTGGTTCTTATAATCAAGCAGGTCCATGTTCAGAACTGACATGTTTATTTTTTTTTTTAAAGTCGATTTTGTATGGGTTTGTTTCCTATTAGAGTTAAATGAAAACTTCTGGAAATTAAATATTTCTCTCCAATGTTAAAGTAACAGGAACAGGAAATGAATTTGATGATAAACTCAAAATGGAAAGTATCTGCGCAGTTTCACTGTCTCGGCTGAAAGAGAATATAAAAATCGAAAATTCGTATCATTCATCTGATGAAAAGTACATTTGTTTTCAGTGGTTTTCAATTTGGCTCTATAAAGTGGCATTTTGCGACCCAGGCAAGGAATATCTTTGCTAAAATTTCAATTTCCTTCTTAATATACTGTTACCAAAGAGTACGTTGAATACCTGCACAGATTCCTAGATAAAATGCAAAAAGGAAAAGTTTCACAATTTTTTTCCTTTGTGTACACTCACTCTCTCTCTCTCTCTCTTTCCAAATGCTTAGAATTACAGAGACGATTTCCTAGAATATTAAAGAGAATGGTTAGGTTAGTGGCTGGACAAGACAGTATGGGGAGGCGGGCGCGTGCCCCCTCCATCAAGATGGTGCCATCGAGGCAGGACAGACTCAGACACGAGGGCAGGAGGGGCCCACATCGGACAGTTGGAAGGGTCATCAGATGTACCTGCACACGGGTGCACTTAGCCTCAGGAGCTGCAAGTGGGCAGGGTGGCCATCTGATTGATGTCTGCCCTGGGACGGTGTGAGTAAAAGGGCACGTAAATGAGGACTGTCTTGGATGAACTGGAACATTCGCCCTCTAAATTAGCAACGTTTCACGTGGTGGTGTAACCAGGTTGCAGGCGTGGGGAGCAGAGCTCTGTCTTCCTCAGGAGAGCCAGGAGGGGCCAGGTCGGCCTCGGGAACTGGGCAGGAAGGAAAGCAGGAGAGTTGCCCTTGTCTAGAATGATCACTGTGCCTACAAGTAGGGCCAGTGAGCATGGCTGGGAGCTGGAGGAACCTGGTGGGAAGGAGCCAGCATAGTAAGAAAATAAATGCTTTAAAACAAATATACATCGCAACTACATTCACAGATGTAGATGTTTTCTACCCCTTTCCCTGAGAATCACGGTTAAACCCTCTAAATTGCTAGTCATACATTTCACTAATTAGAAGGAAACCAGAAGTTTCAATTAATCATATCCCATTGTTCACATTGCCCGAGTATGTTTACTCTTGTAAAAGATCCGTGCACCCTGCATGAGCCCCAATTAGACTTCCCTTTTGAATAAACAAGAATCAAAGAATGTGCATGTTGTCCCAGGCCAGCGAAGAAGAAATACGCCTGCTGAATGTTGCACATCTCTGCCTGAACAGCACAGGCCAGAATGAATTGGCTGTAAGGTAGAAAGTCACCCTCAGGGCACCTGGGTGGCTCAGTCGGTGAGGCGTCTGACTCTTGATCTCAGCTCAGGTTTTGATCTCAGGGTCGTGAGTTCAAGCCCCACATTGGGCTCCATGCTGGCGTGGAGCCTACTTAAAAACAAAACAAAAAAACCCAGCCTGTGTGCCATCGATCTTAGTGCTCCCAGTTCTCTGGGCTGGCCAGGAAAGCATGAGTGTGCCCCTGAGCACGTGAGTGTGAGGCCAGGCTGCCAGGAAGCATCCTACTCCCTTGAGTGATGGAACTGGAGGCGTGGAGGGCTCTGTGGGGGGAAGTCACGGGAGGATGGGAGCCATCCTCTGGCAGGGTCCACGGAGAGTGTGGCCACCCTCGTCCCCTTCACCCCAGGCCAGGCGGGAGGATCCGTCCAGCAAGTGTCAGAGCAGCAAAAGCTGATGGGAGCTCAGTGGGCAAGGGCTGCAGCTGCCAGGTGGGCCCGACTCACGGGGACCTGGCTAGTGTCAGGGGCGCCCCGCAGAAATCAAGAACCAGAGCCCCCAAGGGACTAGCCAAGGAGACAGAAACAAAGGGGTGGCCGTGACTCAGGGCCCAGTCAGTTGTGGCCTGACAACCCCTGGGGCCAACAGATGTTGGCTGATGGCCTTGTGGGTCATCTGAACTTTCCTCCTTTTCCTGGCAGGAGGGAGGAGGACAATTGCCACCATGAAGTTGTGCCTGCAGCTGAGCCCCCGCCTAGGTTGGTAGTCGTGCGTCAGAGAGCACTTAGCCTTGCAATAGGCACCTCTGGCCCTTACTCTGGGCGCTGCCAGACTCACATACAATCTTTTATTTCTTTAAAAAGATTTTATTTATTTATTTGAGAGCGAGAAAGCAAGCACTAGCGGTGGGAGGGGGCGGAGGCAGAGGGAGAAGCAGGCTCCCCGCTGAGCAGGGAGCCTGATGTGGGACTCGATCCCAAAACCCCGGTATTGTGACCTGAGCCGAAGGCAGACGCTTCACTGACTGAGCCACCCAGGCGCCCCCAACATATAGAATCTTTTAATAGCCGTGTGTTCAAATTGTGCGTGATGTACGGTGTGTGTGGGTGAGGGATTTATGCAGGTGCAACACTGTGCCTCCTATAATAAAAAGAAGTCGAAGTTCCATCTTTTATTACAGCCCATGGTGTACCTTGTGGATTTGCCTATTTCCTAATGCACATCAAACAAGACTAACATTTGGAAAGGGCTCGTGAGCTGTAAAATACTGAACAAGTGTACGATCCCCCCCAGCAGTATCAGATTCCTTATAGTAGACTAGATGACTTTAAGGTCATCGATGGCCAGCAAGGCCTTTCGTACTAACTGCTGTTGATGACATTTTGTAGGATCTGGATGGGGCTGGAGACGAGGTCTATAAAAGCAGAAGGAAGACAGGAGGGGCGCCTGGGTGGCTCAGTTGGTTAAGCGACTGCCTTCGGCTCAGGTCATGATCCTGGAGTCCCGGGATCGAGTCCCGCATCGGGCTCCCTGCTCGGCGGGGAGTCTGCTTCTCCCTCTGACCCTCCTCCCTCTCATGCTCTCTGTCTCTCATTCTCTCTCCGCAAATAAATAAAATCTTAAAAAAAAAAAAAAAAAAAGAAGGAAGACAGGAAATTGGAAGGTTCTCTAAGCTTCTCTCACACCATCAGGTTATATTCTTCAATAAAGTGCCTAAATCCACCAGGCACAACTCTGGGCCCCAGGATATTTAATATCGTTGGCTAATCTGCAGTTTTGCAGCATTAGTACTTGCTTCCCCTGTTTTAATTTCACTTTTTAACTTTTTATTTTGAAATAATTAAACTCACAAGAGTTGGCAAAAAGAGCAGAGTTCCCCGCAGACCCTCCACCACCCAGCTTCCCCAATTGTTACAGTTTACAAAGTGTGTGACGTTTTTCAAAACTGAGAGATTAGCATGGGAACTAGTAAACTCTGATACTATTGGTACTAAACTACAGACCTCATTTGAGTTTTACTGGTGTCTCCACGAATGCCCTTTTTTTTTCTGTTCCAAGATCCGATTGCATTTAGCCCCCTCTTATTTTTAATAACTAATACAAAGAGACATCAGTGGTCATCTGTATATGGTCTGAATGCTGATGGTCCCTGCAAACAATGACATTTTGGCAGCCTTTAAAACATTCTGAAGCAAAGTGAGAGCTGGTATAAATTTGATCTTAAAATAATTATGTTTTGCTAGAGTCGCGGTTCTCAGCCTTGACCGCACATTGGCGTCACCAAGACATTTTATAAAATACCAGTGCCTGGGACCTACCCCCCGAATTCCGACTTATTTGGTCTGGCTGTGGCCTGAACATCCAGATCTTTCCAAGCTCCCCTACAGATCGTAATGAGTAGCCAAGTTTGAAAAGCCCTGTTCTAGAGGGAGAGGGGAAAGTTGGAGGGAATTTCTTCTGCATCCTCCCTAAGATCTAAGAAGCGAAGCTGAGTTCACTCAAACTTTGAGTATTTGGGGCCAGACATGACCAATTATGTCATGAGACACACCGGGGACCTGCGCAGTTACGGACTCTCTCCATTTCGGGGAGAGTCAGGAAACCTAATGTTTTGAGAACTAGCTCAGATTTAGTGTTTCCATGAGCACATACGGTATAACTGAAATTTTTCACTTACCCATCATTGAAGGAAAGTTATTTGTACATTTTATTTTTGAGATATTTCCATGGACTATTTGGTTTTAACACCCAAGTTTTATTTTGTTTTGTTTCGAGAGCCCATGGTTCTGGCTGCATAATTTAAATCAGTAAAGCCCTGTTTGTAGTTATCTGATCTATTCTCCATCATCATTTTGTTTCCTCTGTTTGGGTTTCTTTTTTTTTTTTTAAGATTTTATTTATTTATTCGACAGAGAGAGAGCGCACATGCACACGTGCACAAGCCGGGGGAACAGTGGAGGGAGAGGGAGAAGCAGGCTCCCCGCCGAGCAGGGATCCCGATGTGGGGCTCAATCCCAGGACCCCGGGACCATGACCTGAGCCGAAGGCAGACGCTTAACCAACTGAGCCACCCAGGCACCCCTGTTTCAGTTTCTTTTTAAAGGAAAATGCTTTATTGAGGTATAATTGATACACAAAGAACCATGCATATTTCATGTGTGCAATTCTATGAGTTTGGACATATGCAAACACCCTTCATAGCCAGGTGTATAATTTTTTGGTTAAGTTTTTAACTGTTGACAGAGGATCCCATCATCAAAAGCTCTAAATAACTTTTATCCTAAGGGTGCCTGGCTGGCTCAGTAGGTAGAGCCTGTGACTCTTGATCTCAGGTTCGAGAATTCAAACCCCACGTTGGGTGTAGGGCCTACTTATAAAAGTAATAATAGGGGCGCCTGGGTGGCTCAGTCAGTTAAGCATCCGACTCTTGGTTTTGGCTCAGGTTGTGATCCCAGAGTCCTGAGATCAAGCCCCCTGTCAGGCTCCGTGCTCAGGGTGGAGTCTGCTTAAGAGTTTCTCTCCCTCTGCCCCTCCTCCCTGCACACATGTGTGTGCTCTGTCTCTCAAATAAATAAATAAATCTTTAAAATAATAATAATAATAAAAATTGGGGCACCTGGGTGGCGCAGTCGGTTGAGCATCTGCCTCTTGGTTTCAGCTCAGGTCGTGATCTCATAGTCGTGGGATCGAGCTCCATGTCAGGCTCTGTGCTCAGCGTGGAGTCTGCTTGAGATTCTTTCTCCCTCTCCCTCTGCCCCTCCCGCTCATGCTCTCTCTCTATCTCTAAAATAAATAATCTCTAAGAATAATAATAATAATAATAAATTTTTAAAATAACTTTTAGTCTATTTAACAGAATTAGCCAAACACACCGCAAGTTGAAGTAATGATTTTCATAGTGTATTTAGATTTTAATTTGAATCTCCTATTAAAAATGTGAAGAATTGTGTGTCAGATGCTGTAAATGAGTATTCATGTAATGAAAGCCTTGAAGAAGTATTCAGAAAGCTGAGGGAGAAAGAAACTTGTTTAGCCATCATTGCATATTTTAAAAGCCAGGTACAGCTAGAGTGTATTTTCACATGCCAATTAAGAAAATGACTAGTTCTTAACCTCTTATTTAATCACAGAACCCTTTGAAATTTGTTAACAGGTTACGTTCCATCACCTCCACCAAAATTTTCACACATAATAATTTATGCTCAAATTTTAGAGGGTTCACAGACACCGTGAAGCCAGAATCCTAGCATAAGAACCAATTAAGGATTTTTTTTTTTTAACAACATGCTATGTTTCCATTAATCGCATCATTGATTGGTACTATTTGCAGTCTGATTTATCCAAATAACTTAAGTCCCGAGCGCCTCGTACTGGAAATGCATCCGTAGTCCAGTGCCGGGACAGTGGGGAGAACCCTCTGAGTCCTTGCTCCCCTCCAGGAGAAGCATGACGAGCAATGGCGGAGGCATCTGAGAAGGGTTTAGGTGGTGAGCATTCCCAGTCTCAAGCTTATCTACAATTTGAAAATAACATAGAAAAGCAGTTTTCCCCTTGCAGGAGAAACAACAGGAAGATACGGTGCTGGGAAAGTAATTTTAGAAATAGGTTTGGGATTTCCATTCATGAAATGCTCTGTACCAGGAGACTGGGGAGGAAAATCGATGCCAAGACCTCCGTGCCTGGGTCGTAACTGTTGCTCCTGGGAACATGGCATTCAGCGCTCAGTGCTACCCCGGAGACAGCCCGTGTAGACATCCAGATGTCTGGCAAACCACAGTACCTTCTATTTAGTGACCAGAGAAGGGGTCTAGGACTCTTCCTGTGTGCAGCTGAGATAAATAAAAAAGAACGCGGCCATCCTAGGAGGCCGGAGGGATCCATGTCTTCTGACCTTTTCATTCCCAGTGTGAGCGAGATGGTGGAGCTCAGATCCTGGAGCTGGTGAGCGGTGAATTTTCCCCAAGTATGGAGACCGTTTAGGGCAGGAGCCGTGTCTCTACGTGGATGGCTGTCATCACCCTGGCAGCATTGATCAATGGAGCATATTTGAAGCTGATGTATTTGTTCTTTAGGCAAGGTTTATTTAGCATCCGCTGTTAAGCCCTGGAAATAGAGAAATGACTAGCTTTGACCCCCCGTAAGGCTTGTATTTTTAGTTCAGGAGGTAAATAATCAGATATATTGCAGGAGATGTTACAAAAGAAAATTCAGAACAGCCTTAAGAGAACATAGTGGAGCAAACAGTTCCTCCATAAATAAAAAATTAAAGCCATAAAGTCAGTGGGACCGAACAGCCATCTGTTTTCCTCGATACTCATCTTTGTCCATCTGTCTGTCTCCCTCTCTGTCTCTCTCTCTCTCTTTCACACACGCTCTCTCACATAATTGAAGGCCACTATTTGAGAGTTTCTAGCTAATCACTCTCCCTGAGCTATTCCCAATGTGCCCATGTATTTCTAACTAAGGACACGAACTAGCTAAACATTTTTCCCTTTGAAGAGCACTCTGCCCAACTCCCTGCCCCCCATCCAGTGACATCCGTAAGAATTTTCATGCTCTTGCTTTGGCTTTCTTTGGAAATTCATTCCATAGGAAATAACCTATCTACAATAAAAACCTCTAAAAGGTACAACTTTTTGTTCCCCCTTGGGCGTCCAAGAGGCGATCAGCTCAGACAGACTTATCACATACCTCCACCCTCCGGTAGCTCCCTATAAACAAAGCTCTCCTTAGGGCCATCTCTGTTGAAGGTGCCAACACTCAAAACAAAAATCTATTTGTATTATATGTAGAAGTTAAAAGCAATCTGTTAAATAAATGCATCCAATTTCTGTTGCCCGGAAGCAATTGCATATTTATTACTGGCCCCACAGTTTGACCTATCGCCACCATAAACCCAATGAGTGTTATCTTGCTCAGCTTTAAAGATAGTTATCAGTCAAGCAGTAGCACAGATACTCTGAGTGTCAGCTGGGGCATTTTTTTTATTTTTTGCTTTGTTATAGGTAAATGCACCGAGGTGAATTCTCAAATGAAAAATCAATGAGAATAATGAAAACTGAGCTATCAGGCATCTCTTAGTTAAACTGAATAGAGAGGATGCTCCTTTGACCTGTTCCTTTCCCATCCCACCCGAACGTAAAAAAAAAAGTATTTGAGGAAGAGACTTGGTGCTGGGACCGTGGGGTGTGACGCAGGGAAGGAAGCGTCCTGTGTGGTGAGGGACCCTTGACGCTGTTGGCTATAGCAGATGTGACTTAGAGCCACATACAAGGAGCAGACAATATTTTAACAAGCCCAAAGTACTGGAGTTCCCAGGGTACTGGAGTTTCCAGTTGACATTTCAGTCCATCTCTTAGCTTTTGCCCAGATATCAGGCAGTTCTCATAAGAGACCTTGGATGAGTCACTTGTCCCTTTGGTCTTTGCCTTTTTTTTTTTTTTAAGATTTTTTATTTATTTATTTGACAGAAAGATAGACAGCTTGAGAGGGAACACAAGCAGGGGGAGAGGGAGAGGGAGAAGCAGGCTCCCCGCCGAGCAGGGAGCCCGATGCGGGGCTCGATCCCAGGACCCTGGGACCATGACCTGAGCTGAAGGCAGACGCTTCTCGACTGAGCCACCCAGGTGTCCCCGGTCTTTGCCTTTGTGAGCAGCCTGCGGTGAAGAGATTTTTGCAGGCGTGCAAAACGGAGGGGGCCGCTTCCTTCCACCCGAGGGTCTCAGGACTCCGGGTGTGGGGAGTCCACCTGTCCATGGTTGTCAGAACCCTGCATGCGTGTGTGCGTCATGCCATCCCTCACAGCCCTCAGCTGGGGGTTGAGGAGTTCAAGCAGAGGAAGTGGAGAAAGGAAATTCATTTTTCCTCGGAGGCTAGCTATTTGGGGTGATTCTGGCCTCCTGGTTCTCTCTGCTTCCTGATCATGTTCTCACTGTCTAAATATTTCAGTGTTTGGTAAATGCTAAACCAATATATGGCTGCGAACAAAGGAATTTCCAGTTAAGTAAATTTATTGTGAAACTGTCATTCTTTAAAAAAAATTTTTTTAATTTTTTAAAGATTTATCTATTTATTTGAGGGGGGGGCAGAGGGAGAGGGAGAGAGGGAAACTCAAGCAGACTCCACACTGAGCACAGCCCGACAGGGGGCTCGACCTCACGACCCTGAGATCATGACCCAAGCCAAAGCCAAGAGTCAGACACGTAACTGACTGCACCACTGAAGTGCCCATCTTTAAAAAAATTTTAATGTGGGGAATGAAATTCTCTAGAGAGGGAATCTGTTCCTCTTCTCTTCTGTTCACGTGGATGAAGAAGAGCAGTGAGCACCCCGAACAGAACAGAGTAGCATCCAAGGGACACATATGTCTGTGTCCCGTCATGCACAGTGTCCTCACCTGGAGGTTCTTCACCAAGTGAATCATGCCCCCCAAAGCTCAGGTCGAATCCCCAACAGTCCGTGTGGTCAGTAATGTTGGGCCATTGGACTGGGCTGTGGCTTTCTCTTGTGACAATCATAAAAAGGTTCTTCCCGCTAGACCCTTTATCACAAATTATCGTCAGGCAAGAGATTAAAATTTAAATCCGCATGGTCATTGGATGGATTGCTATTCGGAGTTTTCTCAGATTCTCTGTTTACTTGGCATCCATTAATTCCAAAGCCAGATGAACAGCTGAAGCTGTTTACATCTCCCCTGTGACCCAGAGCCCATCCTCTGAGCCACCTTCTCTATAGGGCTGCCCCGACCCTTAATCAGTTCAGGGCCAGGTACTGGACAGCTGGGGGCAGCCTACTTATGCCTCAGAGCCTGCCAGAGTCGTTAAAACCAGAGTCGTTAAAACTAGCCAACCCTATGCTGTTTCCCCTGCCTTGTCTTGTTTTTCCCATGGAAACCCCAGTAAAGGCTCTGACCTTTGCCTTCTCCTTATTCCTTCTCAGCCTCATAACCAACACTGGCACTTCCCCCATGGCCCTGTGTGGTGTGGTGCACCTCTCATCACCAGGGAAGCTCTGGATAACATTCAGCTTTTCTTTCAATAACATTAACCTCTGTGTTGTCACTCAGTCACTTTCATAAATTGAGATGCAGGCATACATCTATTGCTTTTGGTGGCCAATCAATGAGCAAGTCCTTTTGAGCATCTAATACTTATCAGGCACTGTGAGGTTCGGGGATGACATTTTTTTTTTAAGTGTTGAAAACGTAACATCTTAGAGAGACGGGTCATATTCTTTAAATAACAAGTTGTACAAAATATGCTAAATGCTCTGTAGACGACACACACACAAGCCTGGAGAAGTTTGAAAGAAACCCCAGACGGAAACAATGAAGGATGACTTCTCTGAAAGACTGGAACTCAGCCTTGAACAATGGCTAGCGTTTGGATAATGAGGAGGAGAGACTATTCCAATTAGGAGAAACAGCATGATCAGAGGCACAGCATAGAGCATGCATGGGGCATGTTTGCAAGAGGCTGAGCCTAAAGAGAAGGCTCTGGAAGATTTCGGACCTTTTCAGAGGCAGGAAGAGAGTGGCTGTCATTTATTATCCAATAATTAGGGCTAACATTTGTGTTAATACCTTCCGTTTGATCAAGCACACACTTTCACCTTATGAAGTAGGTCTCTGTTTTTTAGATGTAAAGGGTCTACTGGGGAGACAGAAAGCATATGCAGGGGACGTTCCATGGATGGTGGGCAGCATGGGAGCAGGTGTGCCTGGGGTGGGTGCCGTGAGGGTCCAGAGAGGTGCCCAGCCCAGGCTGCTGTGTGGCGTGAGAAGGTGGGTCAAGGAGCGCTTTCTGGAAGAGACACAAGAGAGCCTGGTCTTGAAGGATGGTTCAGCCTTCGCTCGGTGATGAAGGAGGAGAAGGGCATTCTAGGCAGAGAGAGCAACATGAGCTCAGGCACAGAGATCTGAAAAAGTATGACCCTGTGGGGCATTCTCGGCATTTCCAGTACAACCAGAGACCAAGTTGGTACCTTCTGCTTCCAGATCCCGTGTTCTAGTTGGACGGGAATTTACCCCACCTTTCTGGAAGAAAGTGATCCAGTCGTTTATTTAGAAAACCTTTTTTCCCATTATTTTTTATCCTTACTATGTTCAGAGAAGAATAACCAAACATGAAAGGTAAAGTTAGTAGAAAAAGAAATGTTTTTCTAGATGGAGATTCATTGAAGGAGGAAAAAGAGCCCGAGTTCCTCAGATGGACACTCTCCAGAAGCAGATCCAAATGCCATCTCTAGAGCCACATTGAAAGAGGTATTTTGTGCAAAAGGTGCAGCTTGAATGAGCCTCAAAGTGGAGATGAAAACCTCTAGCGTGTTTTCTGTCTTGCATTTGTTGGAGGCAAGCATGTGCTTGGAGGAGCAAACATTCTAATGCAGTGAGTCAGACACGTTTTGTCTCCCATTATCCACAGACCAATGCCAGCATTTCACACGTGCATATTCATTATGAACGTGTTTCATAGCATCAGGCCCCCAAGGAGGCTTCGTGTATCAGTTGTGTCTGTTCAACATGAGCCTCCTGAGTAAAGGTGATTATAGGGCTTGGCCCTCCGGGCTGCTGGACTGAGATTGGGTCAGGAGAGGAGAGGAAAAGGCAGACTCCTCTGCTCATACCTGTCCTGTGGTTTGCCTCACTCGGCAAAGACCATCTTCTCAACGTGGCCTCCCAGACCCTAGCAGCTGGTCCTCGCCCTCTCCAGCCTCATCCCTTTGTACTCACACCACATCAACATGCCAGACTTCTCCCTGCCTCAGGGCCTTTGCACATGCTGGCTGCACTGCTTAGAACATAGTGCCCCTTCTCTTTGCTAAGTTAACTCTTATTGTTCTTCAAATCTCAAACACCAGGCAGTACTTCTGGGCCCCAAACTCAGGTCCTTACATGTTCTCATTATACCGTAAGTGTTGTACCATAAGTGTTAGGTCCTGATACCATTCTGATTAGTAATTCTTTTTTTTAAAGATTTATTTATTTATTTATTTACTTGACAGAGAGAGACACAGGCAAGAGAGGGAACACAAGCAGGGGGAGTGGGAGAGGGAGAAGCAGGCCTACTGCTGAGCGGGGAGCCCTATGCGGGGCTCGATCCCAGGACCCCGGGATCATGACCTGAGCCGAAGGCAGACACTTAACCAACTGAGCCACCCAGGCGCCCCCTGATTAGTAATTTTGCCATTAATTGTGGGAATAGTGGTTGAGTGTCTATCTCCTTACAAGACTGTAAGCTCAGGGGAATCGGGATCGTGTTTATTTTGTACACTGCTGCATCTCCAGACCCTTTCTCAGAGAAGGCGATTAATTAATATTTACAGAAGGAAAGAAGAGAGGGAAGGAAGAAATGCATAAGCCACTCCATTTGTATATCATCAAAGGTCTCTGTGGTTCACTGTTTAAAATAGCTTTGATGAGGTAAAATTGACATACAATAAACACTCGGTAAAGAGTACAGTTTGATGAGTTTTGACATGTGTCTACACCCATGAAACCATCACTACCATCAAGATAATGAACATATCCATCACTCCCAAAAGTTTCCTCTTGCCCCACTGAAAGCCCTCCCTCGCACCCACCCCCCAGACAACCACCAATGTGTCCTCTGTCAGGATAGATCAGTTTGCACCTTCTGGAGTTTCATAAAGATGAACTCCTACAGTCTGTACTCTTTTGTCTGGCATCTTTTACTCAGCATAATTACTCTGAGATTCATCTATGTTGATGTATGTACCAATAGCTCACTGTCTTTATTGGGGCGATAGTATTCTGTTCTACAACTATATCATGCTCATTCCCCTATTGATAAACATTTGGGTTGTTCTAAGTTTTGACCTGTTACAAGTAAAGTGTCTCTACACATCTGCATGTAAAAAAGTCTTGGCATGGACATAGATTTCATTTCTCTCAGGTAAATACCTCGGCGTAGAATGTCTGGGTCATATGGTGGGTGTGAGTTGCATTTTTTAAGAAACTGTCTGTGATTCACTTTTCACCCTGTCTGCTTCCAGCAAAATGTGAAGATTGCTAACATTTCTAAAGTGGGTTTTGAGTCTTCGGGAAAAAAGGCACTCAGGTGGGTGGTGGCAAGGGAATTCAGGACGAGAGAGAGGGTAGGATTCCATTTTAATTTTAGCACAATCAAGGAAATGGATAGCAGGTCGCGAACCCCAGACTTTCTCATTGTCATTCCTCTCCTTCGTGTCACATGGTATCTGCTGCCGATTCAGTATCCCCCCAGATAACTCCTTGAGGTTCTTCAAATACTGAGAACTTAGGAGTGAGGGAGCGGTCCACATTGATCTGCGATCCAACATGTTCTGCTGTGCACATGCCTTCGTCACAGAAGCTTCCACAAACTCCAGAGTCCTAACCCATTTGTCTCTCTCTCCTCAGGGGACACTTAAACTGGCTTCAACTAGACCGAAGAGTATTGGAACATGACTTCCCCAAAAAGTCAGGACCAGTGGTTTTATACTTTTGTGTCAGGTATGTACACCTCGTATCCATCCTTTTGCTTCTTTGTTTTTTCTTTGTCAAGAAGTCTGGGAGGGCAGCGTGATTAAAGGAAAGGGGAATCGAGTTCGTTGTGGTCCATCTGTCTCAAACTAAACTGAGTCTCTTATAGTAACACAAATCCTGGGGTTATTATTATTATTATTGGTGGCGGTCATTTGGAGCTATATCACAAATGTCTGTGTCTTCTTTCCTTTTTTTTTTTTTTTTAAGATTTTATTTATTTGAGAGACAGAGAGAGCACAAGCAGGGGGAGAGGGAGAGGGAGAAGCAGGCTCCCCGCTGAGCAGGGAGCCCGATGCGGGACTCGATCCCAGGACCTTGGGATCATGACCTGAGCCGAAGGCAGACGCTTAACCGACTGAGCCAC